>NW_026690091.1:0-300000 GCF_943734765.1 Anopheles ziemanni
CGTTTCCGAAGTTTTGAGCCTTGGACAGAACTCGATCTTGCGTCGTAACATCAACAAAGATCGTTACAAACTCATACAGCATTCATTTATTCCACGTGAGCTGCTCGATTATGGTAAAACTAAAGCAGGCTAACGAGGAATATGGAATTACAGAAAATTTGATCTTGGTTCTAATACGGACGATGAATTAACGACAAAGAGTGGGATGCAGCTGCGAGTGCCTTTAGACACGTTTTTGGTGGAGACAAGGAAATCCAGGGGTTTTGCACTCTATATATCGGATCTGTCTGCTCAACACATGGCGAAAGGAAGCCATTTGTATCCTCCAACTACAGTGTTACCCGACCCACGTTCGGCTCAATCGGAAATAAAAACCGTAAAAATTTTAAACCAAGCCGGTCAAGGAAAATCATATTATATGACCTGGCTTGCCAATTTTCTTCAGTCGAAGGAGGATCTTAAAGATTTTTGGGTTGTCAAAATAAATGTGATACGCCATGTCACAGATTTTTCAGAAACGCTGTTCAGCGGTCAAGAAATTGTTCAAATTGAATCAATAAGACTGCTTTTCTTGCTTGTTTTTTTAGATTGCCATGCAAATATGGATAATGACCCCAAAATGACCGATTTGAGAAAAACTGCGATCGCACTTTCAAATTGTTTTCAACTCCAGGAGGTAATTCTTGTGCTCGACGAAAGTAAATTTAAACCTTCTACAGAACATTTGGTTTTTCTAAGGATATTTATAAGTAAATTCAACCACCGCAAGCTCATTGTTATGATTGATGGGTTCGACGAAATCGCTCCTGATTACAAAAACATTGTACTTAAGATGTTAGAAACTCTTAACACTCTCCAAGGAATATGTAAACTGTACGTTTCTAGCCGTCCTTACGATTTTAAACCAGAAATGGATAGGGCGTTGGGGGCAGATGGCTATTTTGCCTTGCCAAATTTTTCCAAGAAGCAAATTTACTGCTTCGCTTATGGATATCTTTTACGAATGTTTGAAGGCTACGGAAGTTTTGACGAACAAGTTCAAGTAAATATTTTGGATTTACACATACAATTGCTGAAGCTGTTTCTTCTTAATATGGCAAACATTCCTTTGTTCTTATGGCTGGGTATGAATGTTTTGAACAAAATAGTGAAAAAAAATTTGTTCAACGTATCTGAAATAAATTTGAAACAAACACTCAACGAATGTAAAAAACAGTTTTCTCCTTTGGACATGATAGCTTTTTTTATCAGAGAGCAGCTAGTTATCAGTATGCAGAAGGATGGCAGTTGCTCGCTTACTCCGCATGTAAAAAATATCGTTGAGCAGAGCATAGAAAACATCAGAGAAACACATTCTATTTTAGCGATTCTAGCTCTTATCGAAAAAAAGGAAGTGCAGAATCTCTTATCGTCGGCACACCTGGAGGCAGGCAAACGGTACATTTTAAAATTGAAAAATTCAACAGAAAAGTCAGGCGTCATAAACGGAGTGGTCGATGACGTGCCGATCTTTGTACACAGAATCTTTGCCGAATACTTTGCCGCTCTGTGGTTCTTCCGCAATGCTCAAAAGCCTATAGTGCGACAATTCTTGAAATGTAACGTGTTTAAAAAACAGAAAAATGCAGATGTGAGGAAGATGTTGGAAACAATGATCTGTGAGAGCCATGAAATTCATGCTGCACTTTACGATGGAGCAGAAATGAAGGTTACAATGTTAATAGAAAAATGTCCAGACTTGATTCAGCTCACTGATGCCTGGGGCAGAACTCCACTTCACTTAGCGTTTCTTTACCATAGAGCACCTATAGTGGGATTACTTCTAGATTCCATGGAAACAAAAGATGTCGCACAACAAAAGGATCAGATTTTTGACTGGACTGCTCTCGATTTTGCATTTAAAATGCTACGAATAAAAATAACTGAAAATGACGAGCGAACAATAGCTGGGTTAAACAGGCTGTTAAAATTTGAAAGGAGGATTCTTTTGGTACCACCAAGTGTGGGACGTAATCGCAGAGTAGAATTCGTAAAGCTTTTGTTCTCAAAGTTTGTGCATGAGTTTTACCTTTTCAACCAGCCAAATAAAAATTGTTCATTGGAATGTATTTGGAATCAATATCCGTGGTTTGAAGAGAACGATCAATCGCAATCTGAACAGAAAGACTTGATTTTTCTGCTGAAATGTATAGATCGTGATTCTCTATTGTTTCAAACATTCGCACAGTATGCAGGCATAGACATAAAATTGAGAGCCAAATCTTTGCTCAAAGAAGCAGTCGCAAAACGTTCAGTGAATGCTCTCAAGTTTTTAATTTTGAAATGCCAAACCGATCTTCCTGGAGGCCTTAGTGTAGAGAGCGAACTTTTTAGATTAGTTGCTTATATGGAAGAGGATAAAATTAAATTTCGAGATGCTTTTCACAAGTACTGTGTCAAAAATAATATATCTAATCTTGATGAAATGGCGTTAGAATTAAAACATGTTGAAGAAAGTACTGAAAAGAGCTATTTGTTGCAGAGCGATCTTCTAGATTTCACGATTCCGCGCAATTTAAATCACCTTACCAAACTTGGTATCGATCCCGGCACCGAACTATTGATATGTTTGGCATTACACACCAAAAATTTATCAATTCTAAATCATCTTATTTTGAAATGTAAGATTGAAGTAGACAATACGTTGATACAACACCTTGTTCTAAGCTATCGCATTAACTTCCATGAGAGTACATTGAAGTTTCTTGTACAAAGAAATGAACAACTAGTCTATTCTGTGGATTCTAGACGAAATCTTTTGGTTTTTGCCATTGAAAGCGCTGTATTTGATTTAGTAAAGGTGTTGCTCGTTTTTTATCGCAACACATCAGAAATAGATTCAACAGGTGATTATTTGGAAGCTTATATTAGTTGCGTTAAAGAAAATTCAACTAAAAGCAAGACAAAATTAAAAATTTTCAAAATCGTGTCGGAGTTTAATACTAGTTTTCCAGGTCATTTTTTCAAACATAAAGATTCGGAAGGAAAAAGTGTTTTTTACCATGCGGTCAAGAATGTCCCAGCTATTGCATCTGAAATTATGCAAAGGGAGTTTTCTACGCCTCTCATATATTTGAAACAAACGGAGATTCTTGAACTCCTAAACCACTTGGACATCGATGATGTTAATGCAGGAGATATAATGAAACTTTGTCCAAAAAATTGGTACAACAAAAGGGAAGTTTGCTCTAAAATTTGCGACATACTGGAAAAGAACGACAGAAGTCAATATACGGATTCAAAAAAAAGAAATCTTCTACAAATTGCCATTCACGATAGCAACCATGATCTCGCAGAATGTCTTCTTACACGTTTAATTTTCGACATGCCTGAAGACCCAGTTATACTTTTGAGTTATTACAAAACACCCCAACTATTAGAAGAACCGCTGTGTTTCAAGATTTGCAAAATTTTGGAAAGGAATAACAAACTGCAGTATACGGATTCAATGGGCAGAAATCTTTTACATATCTCCATTCAAAAATCATGGATAGTTCTAGCAAAATGCTTGATGGAACATTTCAATTTTAACGCTGTAACAGTCAATAATAAAGAGAACAATTATAACGCTTTTTTTTATTGCATCAAATCGATCCCGGAAGAAGGAGATTTAAATAGACGAAAAATATTCTCATTGCTTTTCTATTTGATTGAAAAAAATAAAGAGTTTAATTGCTTGAAGCAACTGGATTCTGACGGTAAAAGTATCGTCTACTATGCGTATTGCATCGACTTCTATATGTCATTCGAAGTATTCGTTCGTATGCGGCATTATTTTAGAGTACCATATACCAAAACCGAGGAGGAACAAACTGCTTGTTTAACAGAAGTTTTGAATTCAGCGGGCTTTGATTCAGAAGAAATAAAAAGTTTTTTTAAAGTAGATCAACATAAGTTTATCAAAAAAAAGAAGTGCTAAGAAATTTGCGAAAGAAAAGATTTGAAAACGGGGCTTCGTGGGTGAAATTTCATTATTCAAAATGGGAATACTCGAAAAAGTATTGCTTGAAAAGATTTTTTTATCATATTTTTTTTTGCGATGTCTACCAAATACGTTATGCAACATACCAAGAATATTATTTTCCTATTGAGACAATGGGAGCTATCGGATACGTCTTGCTCTATCGATCGATATAGTTTATCGACCAACAAGTGTTCATTTTCGGGATACTTTGTTCACTTAGCAATCGCGAACGTTGAAAGATATCTATCGATATATCAGTGGATAAAACGGCTGACAAACGCGAACAAATTTGTCGAGCAGTTGGTATATCAATAGATATTGCCAATCGATCGATATACTTTCCACTGCCATGGACCAGTCGATAGCAAGTTAAAAGATCTTTTTTAATGATGATACACTAAAAAATCAACACGAATCCACAGTATCTAACACCACTTAGCATCACAATTCGTTATTTCTACCAAAATCACTGATTTTATTGATTATTTCTTTTCATCTGATTTCATCTGTTTACCAAATGTATCACTTGAGCAGTAAAACAAGGATACTTGGATTAAGCTGGATGACGATTGTCTTGCATGCGATTTTTACATCCATAGAAAAGTAGCAAATTAGCAGCCAGAAAACTGGTTGCCTTATCGACCGATAAATTTATATCGACCGATTCAGAAAAAGCGTACGCGATGCAAAATTCGAGTAGATAACTTTATCGACCGATAAAAATGCATGGATCGATTGGTGAAACCTACTTCGTTCGCGATAGGAATCAATGCTTGGCAAGCCGGTTTGCCTAAGCTGTATAATCAGACCGGAAAGATTTGTCGCAACATAAGTACTATAAAGATTTTTGATAAAAAATGGGTTTTGGCCCTGGCATTTCACGTTGCCTCAATTAGGCATAATAACAGTCAAGAAGTTTTTACAGCCAGACAATATTTAACACATCCCTCAGGTAAAGTCTTCAATGATCAACATTTCTTTTGTTTGGCCCGATGAATGATTCATTATTATTTAGCCATTAGATTATCATATGGAAGCCAATGAGCCTGTCCAATATCAGAATAACCGGGAATCGAATTTTTTGCAAACACTTCGGTAAGGGTATCGTCTTTTATTTGAGTTGAAGCTTGATTTATTACCATTGAAACCCAATTTTACCAGATAACAATGCATTTTCTTTAATGAAAATTAGCCCGTGTAACCAGGCCATTTTAACTTGTCTTAACAAAACCACATCCTGGTAGGTAGATCGTTAAGTCAAAAGAATGGTTTCTCCAAAGCTTTTTTTTAAACTCTAAATCATCCGTCAGAAAAAAACTTTGGGACTTAAAAAGCTGTGCCTGAGAATCGCATTGAAACACGGTTAGTACTAATAAACTAAAACAATCTTAACGTCACAGACACTTAAAACCTCCGTTAAATAGATATTGTGCCAGAAAATTGCTTAGTTTAAGATAGCTACCGAATGGATTTACTGGTCGAAAATTTTACATGATACTGATACTGACTCTGAAAACATTATAAAATTATGTTTATTTCGATGACGGTCAAATTAATAAACAGACATTATTTTAATGGTTTATTGTGGACATCGACACACCTCTCACATTGAGCTTGGATTTAACTTTGGCTTTGGGGGGCAATAGGTAAGCTAGCGAGCGAAGGAAGCACATAAGCGAGATGCACACTATATAATAAATTTTGACCTTGAGATTACAAAACAACAGCGAAGTAAAACAATCGAAGCAGCGTCAAAGTAAGATAGACAACTCCTTCGCCACGGATTTCAAAAAAAAGAAACGGTTTACCCAGGCGCTAATTTGAATACAGGATGGCAGAGAAAATTTGCCTAGCACCTAAGGCCTATTGTCATCACAAAGGCTGTCGAAATAAAACATAGCGAAGGAAAAACGTGCTTTACAAATTCTGTAATTTAAAACGTTAAAAAAAAAAATGCTTGCATTACGGAAGAATGAGACTTTCTGACTGGCCAGACTGAGGACGAACAATCGAAAAAACATAACATATGAAACACAATCGAAAAAAAAACAAATGCTGTGTTTGCTGAAGTCCAATAACGAAGAAAAGTATCTTATTTAACAAATTTTATTTTGTAGACACATAAAATAAATTTTAAGACGTATTTTTGTTTAAAAATTTATTTCAACTATCGCAAACATATCACAAACTATCAATTACATTCAACACCGAAAAATGTGTTTTACTGTATTTTATACAGTTTACCATTACAGAAACTATCAAAGAAGCACAACTACACTCTTTTTCAGTTCCTAACGTTACCGGGAATGCTTTCCGTGTAACAATATTACTGGTGTGGTTCTTTTAAAGCTAGTATTTCTCCAAATCTTCTATGATTTATTTTAACATGTGATTGCATGTACAGATATGCTTTGGGTTAAAAAGGAAATTTTTTGCCAACGCGTTTCAAAAAATAACGACAACTAATCAATCAAGAAATATGTGAGCGTCTGCCATTTCCTCCACAATGCTGATTCTCAATGAAGTAAGTGTTATATAACTCAGATTATTTTTCTAATGCCTCTCTCATACTTGCGCCGGTAAAGTTGGGCAAGGACACAATAGAGTGTCCTTTGCTGATCCAAGACAATTTACGTAATGATTGCGTTTACTGTCAAATGTTAACATTTAGAGGGTCAGACAGTTTTGTAAACGTCATTTGTATTGAAAACAGTTTGTCTGCGATTTAAATTTAGCAAATTAAAAAATCTTAAAACTGCTAAATTTTGGGATTTGATCAGTATTTTCAATCTTTTGCATCATTTCTAATAGCACAACTGCACACGATAAGGACACATCAGTCATATGTCGTCCGTTTACTAGTTGGAAAATGATTAAAAGAATATTCATCAAAATTATTCACAAAAAACCAAGAAAAGAAGAAGCCAAGCATTGAGTCCTTGAAATCCCTCACTACCGTAATAGTTTTGATCCAAAAACTAAGGAAAAAGCAAAATTCGAGATTGTTTTTAAAGCAGCTTCGCGAGATCCGTTCTTACTAAACAGGGTAATTTAAATAAAATAAGTTAGAAAATTGTATAGTACAGTACAAATTTTACATTCAATCACTATGTAGATTTGTATTTTTATCAAGGTTTTAATAAAAGAGTGTGTTCGTTTACTTCTAATTTAAACGAACCTACACTAATTTTGCCTTTACACATCCGTTGAGCTTTGCTACGCGTTAGGATTACTAAGGCAACAAAACGGAAGAGTATTTTGCTTTTCGTTGCTGCAATTGGTTGTATTGCTTTTGATGTTGTGTTGAAAATCGCCCAGAAGGCTTGCGCAAGTTGAACATTACACTTCTTGGTGCTACAATCGAGTATGGTGTGTTCTCGCATTACGGCGAATGTTATGTGATTGCGACAGTAATTTTCAACAGATTCCGTTAGCAAAACAAAAAAGGCAGCTCAGGTAGGGTTATGAAGTTTTTGCGGTTCGGAACTTACGCTGTACGATTGTTATTATTAGGAATGGATCCTACTCAACCACTACCGAAAACGTTAACGCCAGCCTGGATGGCGAGATATTCAACGCCACCTGTTGAATCTCCAGAGGAACGAAAAAAGCGGTTAGCTCGAAAGCGATGTGCATACTACGACTATCGCCGATGAAACGCAACAGTAGCCTCACTGCCATCTAGAACAGCACCGCCGGGAACGGTAAGTAGCCGCAGCGAGGACTTGGGTGTTGTGGAGCCAGCATCTTTCAAAGGAACATTTTTATTTCAAACACAGCCTTACTCACCCGTACCAGCAACATCATCGCGCACTTAAGCTCGGAACATAAGAGCAGCTCCCAAGTCAGCATCTTCACTGCCACCACCAGAACCAGTGCCATCATCATCACCGTCATCAATGCAAAATGGCCAATAAACTTCATTAACGACAGCTTGGATGGCTCGATATGCCACTACACCTCCCAGAGTGAGATCCTATAGGAACGAAAAAAGCGAATAACGTGAGCGCGTAGAATGGGAGGCTATTATCGCCGTCGAGCCACGACAACAGTCCCTTCGGCACTTACAGAAGCCTCGACGAGTTGTTAGTAACCACAGCGTGAACGCGAATGTTTGGGGGCCAGCCTCTGCTAACCAAGCCTCAAGACTTCTACTGCCACCACCTCCACTGCATCCACCACTGCACTGCAGTGGTACCTATCGTGAATCAACTTAATAACCGGTCGATAAACATATTGACCGATATAATGACAGTAATTGCGGAATTTTATCGCAACGCATCGGTATGCTACCGACTGCCATGGACCAGTCGGTAGCTGAAGAAAAGCTCATTTATGATACTAGTGTTTTGATTTAATTTTAAAATTGAAATATTTTTTAATATAAAAAACAAAATAAAAAATAGTTCTTATCATTTACATAAGTTAAAGCTCAATAATCTCAGTTGATTCAGTTTTTTTTTCATATTCTTTTCGAATGTATTGGCCAAGAGAGTATGCTTCAAACATTAATGAATGTATTTCCTCAAAGATTACTGCTTACTCAGGGTTCGTCACGGATCTCAAACAACTCCCGAATACATCTTAACACGTTAACCGCCATATCAGTCCCATGGACGACCAGACTGACGGTGAAGTTTCCCTTCACGCCACGTTGGCCCCTATGGATTGACGAATTCATGAGTCGCGTCGGTCCACCAGTGTCAGTCCGCCAGTGTCGGTCCGCCAGTGTCGGTCCGCCAGTGTCGGTCAGCTAGTGTCGGTCCGCCAGTGTCGGTCCACCAGTGTGCTTCATTTTCATGCACTCACTTCGTTGCTTTCTATCCACTTCGTTTTACTTCACCTTCGTTTTATTTCACCGGTGCCAGTGAACAAAACTTCGAACGACATTTCAGACAGAGTGAAATAAACAGAAAGTGTTACAAAACAGGCTGGGCGGTTAACGTGTTAATAACCTTGGATATAAGCATTCATGCTCAATAACGCCTTTTACTAATTAAGTACAAAAAACTTGTTGCAACTAAACGAAGAAATGCGCATAAAACAATAATTAAACTGTTTGGACACCCTTATTGGATGACAATTGTCATCCAGATTAATTTTTAAGCCATATGTAAACAAATGGTTGTTTGACAGCCTGAGAACTGCTTGCCTTATCGATTGATATTGTTTTATCTATCGATATGAGAAGAGCGTTCGCGGTAGCTAATTCGAGTAGATACAATCTGACCCTCTGTCCAGAAAAATGAAATGTTATATCCTTCTGCCGCTCTCGTTCCCCTATCCCTCATACGTACTACCTAAACAACACTCAAGTTAGTCTGGTTAGTACGATTAAAGACTTGGATGTGCTACTCGATAATAGATTAACCTTTTCGGCACACATCGATGCCGTCATAACTTCGGCCCGTAGAGTTTTGGGCCTAATTAAACGTATGGCAAGTGATATCTCCGACCCACTTTGTCTCAAAACTTTATTCTGTTCGCTGGTGCGCTCAATTTTAGAATATTGTGCTGTTCTATGGGCCCCTACTACAAGATCTGGTATCGACAGGTAAGAGGCGATCCAACGATCGTTTACTCGATTCGTGTTTCGTAGGGCGGGGAACACCTCCCCTTTGCCACCCTACGAATCTAGATGTCAAATGCTAGGTTTAACAACATTGGAAGCGCGACGCATCTTAGCGCAAATTATGTTCATTGCCTCAACCCTCTCCTACGCGTTTGATGCCCCTCATATCCTTTCTGCTGTGGGTCTCGCTGTCCCTTCCCGCAGTCTACGCCCTCGTCAACCTCTATCCATTCCTGCACGCCGTACTCCAGCCGGTTTTAACGATCCTCTTTTGCGCGCTCTGCGTCTTTTCAATACTCATAGCCATCTGTTTGACTATCATATCCCACTATCCTCCTTCAGAGCCTGCCTCCTAGAATCTCTTATATCCTAACCCATCCTTTACTCTTATTGGTAACCCTCTCCCCTGCGGAGTTCTAGCATAAGTAAGTTGTTAAGTCTGCTGGCGGACAACTTAAATATTGAAATAAACAAACAAACAATATCGTTACCGATAGTTATGCAGTTATACCGATCGATATGGACTGAAGTCTTGCGTTCGCGATAGGCACCATAGGCCATTGTGATGACTTCATTTATTGACCGACTAATCACGACTGCCTGATATCCTTAACCCTATCACTAATCACTAATACAAAGACTAATACAAACCTAGAACTAATACTTATGCTTAATGCTTATCTAATATATAAAAGTCACCGTTGTCTGTATATATATATATATGTGTGTATGTGATCGCATCACGCAAAATCTACCGAGCCGATTTACACCAAACTTGGCAGGAAGGTAGCTTATTTTCCAAGGTTGAATGATCTGAACTTCGTTTGTTGATATCTTGATCCCTCCCTACCCCTCCCGAACACCTACCCTCTAAAGTTTATGAAAAACAATTATAGCTCAACGAATAGTAAACGTATTTTCACAAAAATTTGTACACATACTTCTCACATAGAGGCATACCATTGTTTAAAATTTTATTCATCTAGGGGAAGGGGAAAAGGGGTTTCTCATACTACCCCATACCTCAAAAATGGTAAAAATACGATATGGGTATCAATTTCGTGGTATTTGTGGTCTCTAAATCGAATGGCCTCACTCTTAATGTTCAATCTTAGCCCAAACTCCCACTACCCCCCTCCTCATCTTCAGCAAATCAATAGCATAGCTCAAAACGAAAAGTGTTTATTCCCATCACATGTATGCAACGCAAAATCTACTAAGTCTATCTGTACCAAACTTGGCTAGAGTGTAGCTATTTTTTTATTCTTTCGAATGCCCTCCGTCCCTTCCCCCTTCCGAACCACTATCCCTTCAAATATTGAAAACGAATAATAATTTAACAGTTTTGGAATGGGGTCTTACAAAATATGGTACACATACTACTTAAATATGTAGCCATCATGTAATAAAATTTCAGTCCTCTAGAGGAAGGGGTAAGAAGGGCTACCATCCTACCCCCTAACTCAACAATGGTTAAAATGAAATATGTGTACCATTTTCGGAGTATTCGGGGTCACTAAATCGAATGGTCACTGTTTGAGTGCTCAAGCTCACCTCATACTTCTTCTATCTTCTCCTACGTTACAAATATTATCAATCACATAAAATCGGTCTAATCAATTTAACCAAACAAAGTTATAAAATAGCAAATTTTTCAAGTGTGAAATGTCCAACATTCTTATGCCTCCTTCCTGCTTCCAACTTAACTATAATAAGATCTTCTTTCTATCATCTGAACGATATAAAATATCTGAAAAATTATGATGCCACCTTACGACGGATGCGAAGGATTTTAAAAAAGACACTATGTAACACCGTACATATCGTGAGGTGACGGTAGAAGTACTCTTAAATAACACTCAATTTCAATTATTGCAACAGTACTTAATGAGTATCAATTTCAAAGCATTTGTGGTTTTTAAATCGAATGGCTTCACTCACAAATATACAATCTTCTTTGGTTTTTCCTTCTTTACCTCTGCTACAACTAAATAATGTTGGCTTGACTCAAATAGCGTTAATTGTGATGACATACATAAAATTGTATCACTCAAAATCTTTTGGTCTGATGAGCTCCAAACTAGATTTCAGAGTAGTTAATTTTGTTGTTGAACTTAAGTTGGTAGATGTGATCTCCCTTCTTTATCTTTCCCGCAAACTTTCGCGATAATGCAACAGAAATTATTGAAACTTTAAATCATGCCTACAAACATAATACATAAATTCTGCAACCCTCATAATTATTTCATGAATTGGTTTACCAATACCAATACAGCCGGACGATGATCATTTGTTGTCCTGGTCAAACGGTGGTTTAGGCACAGTTTTTCTCATATTTGCAAAAAATGAATGCAAAATGTATATTAACATGATTTCGTCGACTAATGGTAATACTAAAAAATAGCATTTTCAGCACATAGCAACGTTTAAGATTGTTAAACTGAAAACTGATATTGAATGAAAACAATCTTTCGTTTGGAATTTCTTTCTACCCGGATGAAATCGGGTTAATCAGCTAGTCACTAATATTACAATAATACTTATACACTACGATTCTCCCCCCCCTCTAATTGTTGTTCTTAAATTCATCTGGGATACTTAAAAGGTGGCTGACCTTTGAGCCGTTCTGAACGTCTTATGGGTGGTGGCGTTGTTTCGCTTCTGGGTCGCTTGCGAGAGCGTACTACCTGTGTAGTTTTTTCTACACTTTCTTTTTCATATTCCATTTGCTCAGTCTTCCCTTCCCTTAATTGGTTTATATGTACCATGCGTACATTTCCTCCTATGTCAATCACATATCTTAACGGACTTAATTTTTTAATCACCGTAGCGGGTAACCAGCGCATGATTTCTTTAAAGTGATTCCGATACAAAACTTTTTCTCCCCTTTTGAATTCTCTACTTAGGGATTCCTGGATATTTGGCTCCTTATCATTGCTCCGGATATGTACTCTATGCATAACTTTGTCTATTTGTTTTAATGGATTAACCGCTCGTAACGCAGTATGCGGTGTATAACCAAAAATGAGCGAGGCCGGAGTGACTTTAGTTACGGTGCATGGTTCATTCCTGTACTGCAACAAAAAACGATTTATTTTTCTTGTTAAACTAAACGATCGAACCTTTTCATCCAACATAAATTTCTTTAACACATCCTTGACAGTTCCGTTCGGCCAGTCCATTAGATTGCGGATGATACGGCGGTGTCTTAGAAACTTTTATCCCCTGGGCCTTCCGGAAACTTACAAAGGACTCTGAAGTAAAAGGTGGTCCATTATCCGTAACTATTTCTGTTGGTAGCCCAAAACATGCGAAAAAGGGATCTATGTTTTCTATTATGTCGATGGCTCGTGACATGTTGACTACTTTTACCTCGATATATTTTGTGTACGCATCCACAATTACCAGTAACGTGCGGTTTTCAAAACAACATAAATCCAAATGTATCCTTTCGAAGGGTTCAACCGCTTCCTTCCACGTGGTGGTTACTGTTTCTCGTTGCACGGTCTGCCGAGCTTGGCATACCATGCATAAGTTCACCAAATCTGCGATATCCCGATCCATGTTTCTCCACCACACAAACATCCTGGCATTTAATTTCATTTTAACCACTCCTGGGTGATTTGCATGTAGCAGTTCCAAGATTTTGCTCTGTACAGTAGGCGGAATTACGACTCTATTGTCAAAATATAAAATCCCGTTATCTTAACTGAAATGCGTATTTAGTTTTTCATAATATTTGAGACTGTTTTCGATATTCGCCGGCCATCCATTAAGCACATTCTGATATGTCCTATTCAATATTTCGTCCTTCTGCTGTTCTTTACGTATGTTATCCGTTTCCAATAGTTTGTGTATACTGCTATCCTGAACACAGTTGATCCCCAATTTCTCACAATCTATGTTCGCTTCTTCTGATGCAAGGGGTAATCTGGACAGACCATCGACATGTCCCATCATTTTCCATGGTCTGTGCTCTATTTCATAGTCATAGCTTGCGAGCTTTAATGCCCACCTTTGTAGTCTAGCCATTGCTATCGACGAAGTTCCGCGGTGCGGGTTAAAAATCTCTTTAATCCCGCTGTTATCCGTTATCAATTTAAAATGATGACCATAAATGTATTTGTGAAATTTATCTACCCCAAACATAACAGCTAAAGCTTCCTTATGAACTTGGGCAAAGTTTTTTTGTGCTGGCGTAAGCGTAGCCGACGCGAAAGCCACTGGTTTTTCTATTCCGTTCACTCTGTGTGCCAATACGGCTGCTATTCCATACGGGCTAGCATCCACTGCCAAAATTAATGGTTTAGCCGGATCGTATGGTTCTAAAACTATATTGCTTAATAATAAACTTTTTGATGCTTCAAAAGACGCCTGACATTTTGCATTCCATTCATATTTCACATTCTTTCGTAGTAACATGTAGTAGAGTTCATAGTAACATAGAGGATGTAGTTCGTTTGACAGGTTAGGTAAAAAACGATGATAAAAATTTAATAACCCTAGATACGCTTGCAGTTCTGCAACGTTTCGTGGTGGTTGGATTTTGTCGACTGCTGTCAATGCATCGGGTTTGGGCTTTATACCCTTCGCAGTCAGTGTATACCCTAAATACTCGACACTTGGTTTTAGGAACTCTGATTTATTAACGTTTAATTTTACATTATGCTGATGTAAACGCTCGAGTACCGTGAATAGGTTAGCTTTACATGACTCTTCGGATTCTCCTCCCACCAAAATATCATCAATATAAGCGATTCCAGCAGTATTAATTAAAATTTGATCTATGATACTCTGGAACATTGCTGGCGCTGGACAAATACCGAAAGGCATTCGTGTGTATCTTTAAAGTCCTTTATGTGTGATGATAGTGCACGCTTCCGGAGAGGCTTCCGACAACGAAACTTGCAAATAAGCACCTGTCAAATCCAATTTGCAGAAAACCTTCCAATTCTCTATTTTTGCCAATATGTCATCTATTCGTGGTAAAGGAAAGTGCTCAACAGACAATCTCCTATTAAGGGCAGCTTTGCAATCTAAACATATTCTCACATTGCCATCCTTTTTTTCCACTACTACTATCGGACTAGCCCATTCAGATGTTCTACATGGAGTTAATATTCCTTCTTTAACTAATTTTTCAATATTCTCCTCTACTGGTTTGAGTAAGGCGTAAGAAACGGTGTAAGCCTTATGAAACACTGGACAAACATCCGGCTTTAGAATTAAATTCGCTTGGTAACCTTCGATAAGGTTTTCCTTTTCCATATTTGGTAAAACGTTCCTAAATTTTTCACCGATTTCCTGCATTATCTCCGATTTTACTGAGCATAGACTGAAAGCTTTTCTCCATTCAGGGAATATCCAGTCAAGAGCATCTCTTCCCAACAAATCACTTACTGGCTGCTTAGTTGGAATTACTGCCACGTTAATAGTTCCTTTTGCTCCCGATGGCGTGCATACTTCCATACCTTATCTCCCTAACGGCACAATTCTCTACCCTGACGCCGATATGAAGTTCGTGTTCGTCGTCTTTAATCCAGTTTCCCCCAATCTCTCCTTATATATATATTCCGGAATTAAACTTGTGACCGCTCCGCAATCGACCTCGAATTCTAGTTCGACTCCACTACAAATTAAACAATTTTTTTGAGGTAAATTTGACGATCGTGCTTCTATTACGGAACGTAAAAATTCGACCTCACCCTGACCGATATTGCTTTGTTCGGTATCACTCTCCACAGCTTCCATACTTCGTACTCCTTTCACTCGATTGCATTGTGTAGAGATATGGCCTCTTCTGCCGCATACGAAACATAGCCAATTTTTTGCTGGACAATTTGCTGGATTGTGCGATCGTCCACACCGAAAGCATCGATCGCTGCTTCTCAATCTTCCATAAGCGCCTGCATTGTTCGTCGTTGCCCCGTTCGACACCTGGTTGCGCCGTACAGCCTCCGATGTTCTTCTCTTCTTCTTCTTGGCGTAACGACCTCTTGGTCATGCCTGCCCGTTCAGGGCTTACGAGACTTGTTTCCCTGTTGTACGTGGATAGTCAGTCCTCTCGTACAGGGGAGGGTCCGGTCTCGGTTGGGATTCGAACCCACGCCGTCGAGGTGGTGAGCCCCGGCGCTCATGGGTCGATTTTCTAACCGGCGCTACCGCTCGGCTGTCGCGGACCCGATGTTCTTCTCACGGCTGCCAATTCTCTCTCCGGCTGTATCGTTGCGCTCATTTCCTCATTTTGTCGTCTAGCAGCATCCCATAACAGTGCGATATTACAAGCTTGAACAAAGGTCAAACTAGGCTCGGACAAAAGCTGCTTTCTAAGGTGAACATCCTGTACACCTGCCACCAGTTGGTCCCGTAGCGCTGCTTGCAGAAATTCTCCAAACTGGCACGACTGGGCAGCCGCTTTTAGCTCGATGATATACTCCGCCATTGGTAAATCTTTTTGTTGCACTAATCTGAACTTATACCGGTCTGCCACTTCGTTCACTCGCGGTTTTAAATGTTCCTTCAACGTTTGCACCAGTTTTTCAAACGTTAACACAGTTGGAGCGTCCGGCGCACACACTTTCACTGCCAATTCGAATATGGCTGATCGTCCAATTGTCAGGAGATACGTTGCTATTTTGTCCTCGGGCTTTTCATTATTCTCCATGAAAATTTGCACTCTTTGCAAATAAATCTCTATGTTCTCACCCATAATATAGGGTTCCACATTTCCTTTCACTTTAGACATTTCTACTACGGACTTTTTTTCCTCGTCGCCAAATTGTGATGACTTCATTTATTGACCGACTAATCACGACTGCCTGATATCCTTAACCCTATCACTTATCACTAATACAAAGACTAATACAAACCTAGAACTTATACTTATGCTTAATGCTTATCACTAATATTACAATAATACTTATACACTACAGCCATCACATATAAATAAGTTACTTGTGAAATTTGTTTTTGTTTTTAAATTTGTTTTTGTATTTGACCACGCACTTGGGTAGTTACCTTAGCTTCTTATTCAAATAACAATTGTTTGGATTGTCATACCTGCATGCAACTTTTAGAATGCTTAAAAATATTTATTATCTACCATTGTGGTTAAGAACAAAAGTGTTATAACAAATTTAAAAAAAAATTAATTGCCGTTATCAGTCGCCCCTAAGAAGTTCTACCGGACTACCCTGGTGGTCCATGCATTTTGTATAGGAAATTACGTTTTTGTCGTACTTCAGACCACATGCCATTTTATTGAGATGGCGGATCGATTTGAAATTTTCAGTGAAGATGCCTGAGGTTGTTTAACAAAATATTGTTTAACGTTTTTTTTTAATTCATCAAATATCATAATTTGAGGTAGCAAAAAATTTCACCGATATAAAAAAATGAGTAATTATCAGTTATGCATTTTGTTCCTGGTTCTCATTACTTGACTTATTTTGTTTTTTGGTTTCATGCATTGCCGCCCGTCTCGTAGAAAGAGATACCGGTTTTGCAATTTCCGTCCACTTCCTTTTGCCAAAGACCTTTCCAGCTGTTACACTACTTCGCAAAAGACATAGTAATGTTTTTGCCCAGTACTTTTCGACGGAACGAAACTTTGGAAAATTTGGTTTTGTTACAAAATGAATCCAATTTTCCCTGTACCACTCTAAGACAACCTTAGAATATTTTCTGGTCAAAAACAAAGCTTGGAAAAAACACGTTAATGTACTAGAAAGAAAAAGGAAAATAGAAACAATCGTTGCTTAATCATCCATCGCTTAAAAGAAAAAGCAGAGCCTCCTTAACAATATTTTAAAAACCATCATTATTAAGGACAAGATTCTTACAACTCACCTCTTGCATTTGTGATCAAAATTTGGTTATCATTCCAAAGCTAGAATCCAAATTGAGGTCATTTTGAACCCAACGCAGTTTTCGATTTTAATATGTCGAAAACGGCTGAATATTTTCACAAGAAAAATAAGGCTTTTCTTAAAATCCAGAGTTATATCTAAAACAAAAATTTCAGATTTTTCTGTTCGACCAGTTCCGAGAACCAACTTGACTATACCTAGAATGCTTTTTAGGGGTCATTTTGACCCCTTCTTGTAAAACGCTATAACTTCACTATTTTTGAAGATTTTTCAAATCCGTAAACTGTTATGTTTTAGTATATTTGTTGACTATCTTTTGGCGTTTTTGGTTTTTCGATGCATTTCTTCATAATTCCGCTAGCTCGGTGTATAGCAAAAACGGTCGAAACTGCGTTATTTTCACCATTTATTCTTTCAAAATCTTTGATGTAAACCTAGAAAAAAAGTGTGCGCTAGAAAGTAAGAATGTTGAGCAACATTTCAAAAATAAAGTCATATTTTTGCCATTACTAATGACTCCATAAATTCTATGGAAAAATAAAAAATAACGCCAATTCCCATAGTAACGCATCGTGCATAACGCTTCGAAACGCTCGCGTACGGAATAACGGAACAAAGCGCAGAACGGAAACTACCTATGGAAAATGTTAAAATCCACATCTTTAAGATCAATTTGTGGCGTTATTTTATAATTTAAAAATATGGAATTATTTTTCAAAGGTGGCCTAATATATCAAAATCATAGTGCACACTTTTTTTCCAAAGCTACATGATACATTTTGAAAGAATAAAAGTTGAAATGGACCAAATTTCGACTCATATCGATCTTTTTTGCTATACACCGAGCTAGCGGAAATGTGAAGTGGTACATCAAAAAATTAAAAACGTCAAAAGATAGTCAATAAGTATACTAAACCGTGACAGTTTACGGATTTGAAAAATCTTCAAAAATAGTGAAGTTAGAGCGTTTTAAAAATAGGGGTCAAAATGACCCCTAAAAAGCATTCGGGCAAGTTTCCAAAGCAATGCATTCTATTGTTAAGCAGTTTCGCCTCTGTTGTTGTATCTAGGCTTGTAGCGCATAGACTATGTCTGCCGTTGATTAGAGGGTTAATGCATCGGTCCTTAAACTCTTCTATGAAACTTCTCGTTTGAATGTACACTGCGTCGAAAAATGATAGCCTCACCTAGTTTTTACTGTACAGGGCGAATACCGAGTATATACTTTTTTTCAAAAAAAAAAATACAAATATTTGTAAGTATACACTGACTACTTCGCATAAATATTGTTGAAGAAATGAACAATTCTTTTCGTATCAAAACACAAATATCAGCGGCGTCCCAAAAAGATAGCCGCACTTAGGATTTAGATCGAATGATCAACAAAAAAGCATAAATAGATTAAAAAGTCATGATTTTCTTATCAGTTGGTTCTCCATTACTATTCATTGCTTGGAAAATGCTTGATAATATGCTCTCCGTTAAATGTTCTAACGTATTTACTGATCAGGACCACCAAGCAGTTCGTATAGCAAGTTTAAGCTCCTATATGGTCTCCTTATGTCTCCCATCTTCATAAATCTCTTAAACTAGCCTTCCACATACATTTTCTATTGGATTAGGGTTTGGGCAAACGGCTTTCAAAGACATTCTTTCGATACTCGGTCGTGCATGTTGAGTTCTTGTTGTCTTGCTTGTGTGCATGGTAGCATTTTCTTGCTTAAAAATGAGCTGTTGAGTGTTGTGATTTTCCACATAAGTCTTCAAATGATTGTCCAGGATCTCAATTATCATATCGCTGTTCATACAAGTTGGTATAATGGCCGATTCACTTCTACTAAGACCACTGAACGCAACCCAAATCATTACCGATTCACCTTCAAAATTGGCACTAGAGAAAAATCGTGCTTTCGTCTAAAATCTTGCCTGTAATTAATGTAAACTTCCAATTCATCAATGTCGAGCAGTTTTGCATCATTATAATCCATCTTACATGAAATATTAATTTAAAAATTGAACCAGACTGCAAACAGACAACTTACGTTACTCCGCTTGTTACAAATGATTTGTAAAAACCTTGTAACGGAGCTGCTCAAGGTAACGGGCTGAGTACCAACAGAATACTTTTGCCCGTGGAACTCACGGGCAAAAGGGTTTTAAGGGGGGCCACAGATGTGGCACACTCAGTGTGAAAAAATAGACCAATAAAGGACTAATTTTTTAGTTTTTACTTCCACTTGAAATACTTAAGAAATTCCTTTATTTCACACCCACGTTGCGTTTGCAATAGGTACCATTGTTCATCTTTCGTTGAAATGTCGCTGGGGCATTTTTGAGTCCAAAAGGCACTCTATTGAACTCCAAACGACCTAGCACCGAGGAGAACGCTGTTTTCTGTCTGCGATCGTGGCCCATTTGAATTTGGTTGAATCCTGCCTTGAGATCCAAAGTGGTGAAATATTCGGATTTTACTAAATTTGAAAGGGTGTCGTCAATTTCAGGAAAAAGAAATTTATCGTTTACAGTTTTATAATATAATTTCCTATAGTAGATTACTACTCTTATTTCACGCGTTCCAGAACCGCCTGCTTTTTCTGGCACGACCCAAATGGGTAAGGAGTAAGGGCTTTTAGATGGCGAGATTAAACCATTTTCTAACATTTCTTTTATCTCTTGCTCCACTTCATTTTTCAAGTGGTGTGGATACCTGTTAGATTTGGTATAAACTTGTTCTGCATCTTTTGAAATGACTTTATGTTTGATGTTTGATGTGCAAGGAGGGCACGTCAAGTGCAGAGGAGAAGGAGAGCACGCAAGTGCAGAAAGAGGGCGAGAAATCGCAGAACGAGTCAGCACGCCAAGTGCAGTAAATTGGAAGAGTCCATGCCTCAAAAACAAGAGCAAGTCCCCATTTTCGGGTTTTTAGGAGGTATTGGTGTCGGATCGATCTCCTGAGCCGCTTAAGTTGCACTGCACCGAGTCCGTCGCTTCAGGCTTGGGAAACATGACCCTGGTAGGCAGGGGGTACCTGTTAGTCCTTTAGCGACACGCGCTTTCACCCTTCAGGAGTTAGTTGCGTGCCACAGCGTCCGTAAACTGAGATTTTAACCTAGGTACAGAAGCCCTTCCATCCATGCTTCTACCGTGTAGGTACATAGCGGGATGGAATCCAAAGGGCAAGAGGAGGGAGTATGCTTGTTTCGTAGTCCGGGACATCGGGGCATCGAGCAAGCTGAACCCTTGTCCAAACACCATACAACAATTTTCAAGCAACAGGGCATGATTGACGGAGTCGATGTAAGCGAGGAAGCCCGTATAAACACCCGGAAGCACATTATGATCTATCAACCATTATGATGATTAAACCATGTTGAACAGAAAAGATCGAAAGTCGAAATCCTCGCTGGAGATGTTTGACTAGAAGTAGCTCAAACAATTTTCTAAACGCGAATAGCATGGTGGTATCACCCCGGTCCGTCTTTTTGTGAACAGGAAACATCCATGATGATTTCCAAAGGAACGGAAAGCTTCGAGACTACAAGGATTTGTTGAAGATTTTTGTTAAGATCGGTACAAGGTCCTGAGCAGCAGAGAACATCTCTTCTTCGGTTCCCAATTCCGCAGAACACCCAATCTGCGTTAAGCCCGTTGGTTGACGAATTCACGTGTCCTAGACGGCCAAATCCTTCGCTTGGCCAGGACGTGAACCGCGCGCAAACACATAGGTTATGGATTCATATGTGTCCATATGTTTTTTTTTGTGTTTTTTTTCTCTTCGCCGGGGTCGTGCACCCACAGCCTTCCGTTTTCCTTACTTTCTTAAATAACGCTTCCTCAGTAGACTTTTTTTTCGTCACTTAAAATTCACTGCCGATTAGTTTATCTTTTTTTTTTAACTGCTCTTTCAAACTGGATCAACTGCCCGCTAGGCGAGGTCACATGCAAGTTGTCCTGCACTTGTGTCATCGGGCCTCGGGCGTGGGTAAAGGTAGGACGTTTTTACATGGGAGCTGGCACGCGGTAGAACGATGTAGGACGTTCGAGCAGTCGGATAAACAAGCAAATGGAGATGTGTGCGTGCATCAATTTATGCTAGTTGAGAGTGTGTGAGTGAGAACGAGCCGCCCAGGTTTATGTATGTAGTCGTGAAAAGTGGTTTCTTTCGGGTTGGTGGCGCAAAATAAACATCTAAACTCCAATTCGAAAAACTATGAAAAATTTATTATCCCGGAAGGAATATCCCGGGCTCGTCTGTCCGGCGAATCGTCTAAAAATGTATTGAGATTTCATTACACTGCACAAAAACTGGTACCGACTGAACAACGGCATACTTGTGCTTACCCTCTTTAGCAAGACCAGGATTGGCGACATCTGTTGCACCGAAACTTCCGACTCCGTCTTTGCTGCCTCAGATGTAAATTCCTCGGGCACTCCGTTGGCTTACGGAGATGCTGCTTTGGCGGCAATCACTTTAGCCTTTTAAGGATCCTTTTCTCCTTAAACTTTGTTCGCGTTGGTGCGCAACCGTGTTAGCCCGGTTAGCTCTTGACTACAAATGGCGCCTTGGTTTTGTCAAATTTTCACCGAATCGTCGGGCAATTCTAGTACCTACACAAGGAAACACACGAGTGTACAGTTTTACATGTTTCACACACCATGTTAGATCGAAGGTGTTGCAACGCAACAGACTCACTTTCGGCCGGCAATAAGAAGATTGTTATGCTTTTTTTGAACTCTTTAATTGGTCAATACTTAATAGAGAATAACGAAATGAAAATAAAATGAATTGAAAAATACAACGTGAGTCTTCTCCCGTTGCCCAGAAAGTAAGACCCGTTATCCTCTGCCGCGCGTCCTTTTATCACTTTCTGGCCTGTCACGCTACAACCTCGGTCCTTGCCCTTTGCTAATTTTCGGATATCAGGCGTTGCCCTGACCCGATTAGCTGTCGGTTCGGCACGTTCGCCTTTACCACTACTCCGATCACCGCGTATTCGTGGCAGAATATACTGATTATCAGCAGCGATGATCGGTCGTAGTTCCTAGCGCCCTCTGCTTCTCAATATTTCAACACATCGGACCGTTGCCATACGCAACAGAAGCGGTACGTTCGTAACAAAGAAGAGGAAAATAGCAAAAAATAGCCTGGGCGTGTCAGGGAGAAAGCATGCACCGAGTCTTGTATACAACATCCAAAGTACTGGTCAGGGGTGGTTGCGGATAGAGGAAAGTACTCGAAATCGCCTAGCGGGAGATGAATTCCTTCCTCAAAATCGGAATCAGGCACGACCGGTTCCGATTTTCTTTCGACTGGGATTTATATGTCAAAGTGGCGATTTGTTTACTTTTTGCTTTGCTGTTTGCAACGGATTTTGTTCATTAGGCTGGTGTCAGTGCTTTTCGCACGATTCGCTGCAAGCTTCGCACGATTTAATCGCACGATAAAATCAAAATCATTTGATTTTATCGGATGGACGCATCCGGTTTTATCCGTCAACAAAATTGGACTTTATGAACTCGGAGTTGTGGCTTTCATCTAAAAGCCCCGCTACACGAGCCGCAAACTCCAAGCGCAAACTCGAAAACCGTACAAGTTGACGTCAAATTCTTTGCGTTTCGTGTAGCCGCGTTTTGCGGTACCAATGCTGTCGCCAGTCAATGCAAGCGCAAAGTTTCTGACAGTCTATATACGCGTCAGTCTCTGCTGTTTTTGTTTCAGTTAACTCAAAAATCTTCCTTCAAAGCAAACAAGATCTTATTTCAGTTCACACAAAAAGTAAAAGATGGATAATCTGTTGATGAGTGAAGTGTGGCTAACTACCCTATTGCGGATCATCGCGTCGAGTACCCAAAACTAGAAACAAAGTTGGAAAATCCAACGGAAATGTCATTTAGTTTCATCTACAGTGAATTTATAGTTGATATTCTAGCTATAAAATGACAAAATATTACCGTAGCTGCAAAATAAACTCTTAAATTTATCCCCGTATTTCCGTTAATTTAGTTTTTGAGTTTTGTTATTTTCACAGTTTTTTTTTCTTCATCTTCTGGTTCGGATGCATTTGAGTTTGCGGTTAGCTGTCAAAAACTTTGCGGTTGCAGTTTTCAGCTCACGGAGCTGAAAAAATTTTGAAGAAAATTTTTCGGTTGTTCCCCTCTTTGCGTTGCAAACTTGTTGAGTTTGCGGCTCGTGTTGCGGGGCGGTAAGAAAAACAATAAAATTCATTTAATCGCCCAAGAATTTGAAAAATTACAGAAAAATTGGCGGGGACCTGTCGTCCGACAAAACATCGTGCGACAAAGCACTGACATAAGTCTTACTATAGAATAAATAATACGCTTAATTCAAACATTTCGAGCCATCACAGTTCTCAATGCTGCCTACAAAATCCTATCCCAGATACTCTTCTGCAGACTCGCGCCCCTTGCTACAGATTTCGTCGGAAGCTACCAAGCTTGGTTTGTTGGAGGCAAATCCACCACCGACCAGATCTTCACTCTACGGCAGATCCTCCAGAAGTGCCGGGAGCACCAGATCCCGACGCACCACCTCTTCATCGACTTCAAGGCGGCCTACGATACCATAGACAGGAAGGAGCTATGGAAGACCATGCGGCAGTACAGCTTTCCCGAGAAGCTGGTTCGGCTGTTAGAGGCCACAATGGAGGGGGTGCTGTGTAAGGTGAGGATTACGAACATGCTGTCGGATCCATTCGAATCTCATCGGGGTCTGAGGCAAGGTGATGGACTCTCCTGCCTTCTATTCAACATCGCTCTTGAAGGTGTCATGAGGAGCGCGGGCTTCGACATCCGTGGCACGATTTTCACCCGCTCTCTCCAATTCCTCGGTTTCGCGGATGACATCGACATCATCGGGCGAAACACTAGGACGGTGTGCGAGGCGTACACCCGACTGAAAAGCGAGGCCGCAAGGATTGGATTGATGATCAATGCGACGAAAACAAAGTACCTGCTCGTCGGAGGCTCTGACAGTGACAGAGCCAGGCTGGGGAGCAGTGTATCAGTGGACGGCGACGAACTTGAGGTAGTAGAGGAGTTTTGCTACCTCGGCACTAACGTAACTCCGGACAACAACGTGAGCTGCGAAATCCGGAGGCGCATTGTTCATTGGAATCGTGCCTACTATGGACTCCATAAACTCCTGCGGTCCAGATGGCTTCTCCCACGCACGTAATGTGTCATATACCGAACGCTGATTAGACCGGTCGTTCTCTATGGGCATGAATCCTGGACTCTGATCACGAAGGACGCCAACGCCCTCGCAGTCTTCGAGAGGCGCGTGCTCCGGTCTATCTTTGGCGGTGTGTGTGAGCAGGGCGTGTGGAGGAGAAGGATGAACCACGAGTTAGCTGAGCTGTATGGCGAGCCGGACATCCTGACGGTGGCGAAGGCCTGCAGGATTCGTTGGTTGGGGCATGTCATGAGGATGCCGGACTCATGCCCCATCAAGAAGGTGCTCACCAGCGACCCGCCCGGCACGAGACGACGAGGAGCTCAGCGAGCTCGGTGGATGGACCATGTGGAGCAGAACCTGCGAGAAATCGGATGCGACCGGGGTTGGAGGGCTGCAGCCATGGACCGAGTAACCTGGAAAACGATTGGTGACCAGGCCATGTCAGCACGACGTGCTCAACTGCTAGCGGGCCAGTGAAGAAGAAGAAGAATTCAAACATGAAAGTGATCATATAACTGCAAAACCCGTTTTGTGGAACTTTGCGATATTACACGAGCGGACTTCATTTTTATCTAGAGCTTACTTGGGCAGTAAAAGTCTGGAAAAATATTACAGATCAATTCCTCGTCTAACAATGGTAGACACAAGTAAGACAAACTGAACACATAAATTAGAAAGAGCGATTGTCAAATATTTTCCTTTTATCGTACGGAACACGGTTTCCCTCAAAATTCCTCTGCGCATACAAAGAAACTTCTAATTTTTGTGTGGGCTGAGGTCGGCTAAAATAAAATTTGGAAATTTTTCCAGCACTCGAACAGTTTTTCGAGCAGAATTGTTGGTTGGCTCCTGTATGTATGTAGGTAAAGCCCTGTATTCGTTTAGTACAGAACTCTACAACTGCACGCACGCGCTTTTTCTAACAGCTTTCTTGAGAAATTATGTCGTAATATGCGTAATGGTGCCCGCGAGCTGTCAATTTTAGCCCGGTTGGTTTCCTGTTGTGTAAACTAGCCGAGTGTTCTTGCTGCCGAAAAGGTATACATCTTCGTTAGCTAAGGTTCCTGTAAATATATGATTTTGGAACACGGGGTTTAATCGGTAATTGATCGGTAATTATTCAAGTACCGTCTCGAGACGGAAATGTTGCTGATGACTTGTGCTGTAAATTTGTCCCGTTGAAACTGGGGCACGCAATGGTAAGTTGATTATTCTCATGCACTCAACATCGAACGAAATTGCAAAGCGAGTGGCGTCTATGGAAAGTGTAAAAAAATAGGTTGGGCGGTTAACGTGTTAACCCCGGCATTACAGTGAGCGTGGCTTGAATAGAATTCATCAATTTGACTTGTAGCAGTAGAAGCCATTGCGTTGAAAGTGTGTGCATTATTTGTTTGCAAATCATTCTTGACGTTTTTATTTTCCCTTCTTTTTCTAGGGCGTAATGTTCATGGGCGCTTAAGGAAGTGCCTTCTTTCTGATTCAGCCTTGTTGATTTTTACATATTCTGTGGATGTGTTGAAGTTTGGTTACATCATCAAGATCAAAAGGCGGAGGAATGCGAAAACAGTAGTGTAAAGTGTGGTAAGTGTAATTAATAAGTCAGTTTCAGATTGCTGCTTTACAAGTTCTTAAAATTAAGCTTGATCAATCTACGCCTCAATCATTGCATTCAATACAGTTTATAATTGTATTCCGTACAGCTCAATAAAACCAGTACATGTAGTTTGTGATGAGTAATTTTGAAATTAATTTCGATAATGGTTCATTAAATAGCCGTATTTTTTACTAATGTAGTGCTGTAACTTACAGCCTGAAAGCATGTTGATGATGATGATGAAGAGTATCACCTCTTACCCCAACACAGGTTTTAGAGTGGCGGAGTTTTCATAAGATGTAATTATTTTTTCTGTACTACTTTCGATGACTTTTTGCAAAGCCACTCTTATCTGGTTGTATCCAACATTTAATGCATGGATAACATCCGCTCTAGTCGACCATCTAGCGTTCGAAAGATTTTTCAAAGATACAGACTGTTTATCACATGTTTGTAACTATTCGTTTAACATTTTCAATCCATCAGTTGAAACAGAAAAAAAATTAAAAAGCTTTTGAACGAATAAAAAGTAATGAACAGCTGTTGTACAATTTTCAGCCGCGAAATTCCCAACTAAATTCAATGAATGGCTAGCGCAAGGAACATACATTGCAGTCGGATTACTTTGTTTGATGAGCGCCTGCTATATTTTATACTTCCCTGACATGTTTGCCGCATTGCCATATGCTTGGCCACGACAATTTTGTTTATCTAATCCAAGTTTTTCCAATAAGTTTAACACTTTTTCTTTAATTATGATCTATGTTGTCTAACAATAAGAGTAAATTCTATGAATCTTTCTGATATTGTTCCTGATTCCGTTACTTACCTTATGACGAATGTAAATTGATCTATATGGGAAATGTCAGGTGAAGAATCTAAAATTATGCTGTAGTAAGAAGCTGCTTTAATTTCTTTGACAATTTCTATCCGTATACGATTTCCAATGATTTCTATGAACTCATCAACAACATTGATATGTGATAAGTACGTCACATGCCCCTTTCCACTAAAACCATATTGTTGTATTTGCTTTAAAAATTCATCATATTATCTCAGGAAATCCAAACAGATCAAAAAATTTCCCTTTCGATCTGAGTCTTGTTGTTCATTTTGCCCTCTAAATCCTAAACCAAGACGACCTAATAATTGTATGGTTTAAATTACTCTTTTAAACACTTTTCTCCAATAAATTTTATACTTTTCTTCTTCTTCTTTTACCAAATTCGAATCTATTCTGTTTTAGCTAGAGGATCTATTGTTTAAAAAACACATGGATCTATTGTATAAAATACACATAGCTTTCATGTGATGTTTAGATTTTTCGTGATCACACTTTCGTAACATTTGAAACTGCTCTCCAATTGTTGAACCCTTTAATCAATTTTGACTGTGAAGACGAAAAAAGATTACATGGATAACAGTACATACTTTTACAGGTTTCCGAAAATATTTGCCTCGTTCTCTTTTCTTCAGACCCATTCAGTCTTTGCTATGAAAATGATCAGTGTGAAGACCTCTTTAATATAATTCTCCGTTGTCTGAGTACACATTTTTCAAACTTTCCATTCTTCTCTGATGTTTGGGTTTATTTTGTATCGCATACTCTACACTGCACCCCAAAATGATACCCTCTTCAAGTTTATTCTATGCCGGGCGAATACCGAGCATATGTTTTTTTTCAAAAAATACACAAACATTTTTAAGTATACAATGACTACTTTGCATAAATATTCGGCCCTATTCCGGGGAAGGGTCGTTCCCGTAGTTTGTTTACGTTTAACTGTCAATTTTTTTTTAAATGTTCGTTTTCTGTTCTACGCCAGAGTTAAACTGTTATACGCGGTAACGGTCGTTCCCGCATTGTATGGGGAAAATTTTTGCTGCTCTTTGAGCATCCGTTCAATCGTCTACCCGGGTAGATTTGGAGTTTTATTTTCAAATAACTTTTGATTGGATTGTCGTATCGGCATGAAACTTTCAGAATGACTAGAACAAATAATTTTCTATCGTTTTGCTGAACTAACATTTTCTTAAAAGGAATTTAAACAATTTTTTTGCATTATTTGGTTGACACCCCTTACTCGTACAACCGGTCAACCCGTGTTGTCTATACATTTGTATGGGAGATTCCGTTTGCCTGTACTTTAGACTTCATATCTTTTTATTGCAATATTTTGAATACTTTTTCTCATTCCGGTGAAGTAGAATTTTTTTATAAATTGTAATGAATTTTCCTTAGCGTTTCTGTGTGCAAAATTATGGATATTTTTAATCTCTTCGTTTTGTTTTTCTACGTCGCAAAGATCTTCAACTTGAATTTGAAAAAATCTAGCTTTAAATGTTTTTGGATTGTAAAGATTTTTATAAACTTCTTGGATGATTCCCATTGTTTGTTCATCGGTATGAATTGCATTAATTACGTTTGGATTTATAACTTTTTTGAATTTATCTTTGATAAAATCAGTAGTAAAATTTGGTTCAATGAAAATATGCCTTCTCAATTTCGGGAAAGGGCTTATTAGTTCGGAAGAGGAATTAGTTCCGATTTTAAATATTAGTTGGTTACGGAATACATTAAAAGGTGCTTCTGTTGAAGGGATATATGAATTATCGTCTTCATCAGCTGAGTGCTGGGTTGGTGTTAGTGAATTAATTTGTATTCTGGAAAGGGCGTCGGATACGACGTTCGATCTTCCTGGTTGGTAGCATAACTGGTAATCATGTTCCTCTTTGAATGATTTCCATCTTTTCAGCTTTGCGTTGTTGTTCTGCGGTGAAAAAGCAAATTGCTAAAACTCTAAGTCTTATTGCTTTGTTGCTTAGATATTTAACCCTTTATTTAAGACGTAAATATTGAATACAATTAAAAGGTTGTATTAAAGTTTATGTCGTCCATCCTCGGCGGTGGCACAGTTCCAAAAGAAAGGCTTTCTCCGCGCTCCGCCGAGGAAGACTTCCTTTCTCTCATCTTCTATCTTTATCTCATGTTCTATCTATTCGACTAAGCATCGGGCGGGTCAACGTTCCCCGATCGCTTATCAGCTTCGATCGAAAGCTATCAGCTGATCGAAGAGTAATGGATAAACTCATCGATCAGCTGACCGCTCTCGTTCTCCTTCCTCTCATGATGGGACGTTGATCCGACCGTACTCCTCGTGCCTCATCTTACTTCTCTAACTCACACACTGCTGTCCGTTAATTTGGCAACACAAATGTTAATGGTTGATGATCAGTATGGATATTAATTTTTGCTCCGTATATGAAATTTCTCTGTGTTTGTGGTGCACACACGATGGCAAGAGAGGTGTCTCTTTTTACAGCTTTTTAACTAATGTTTTCCTGTAGTGATTCCTCGGTATATTCTTGCAAATATTGTTTTAATATAAACTCTTCTAACAAGATTTGAACAGCTTTGTACCGTGGAGTCGCGCTTCCATCAACTAATTGTTCACCTAAACAAACAGGTATATTGCTCAGTCGACGCTGAACGAATGAGTCATTACCTTTGGTAATTACTATCGATGATGATGGATATTGCGACAAGCTTAAACCAGAAAGGCAGTAAAAGTAACAATAGTAACTACGCAAAATTCCTCCAATACTCATGCTCGTTTTTCATTGCGCCCTTTTTATTGCTTGCTGTGCTAGCTTTCGTCCGCCTTCAATACAGCAGCCTGAAGATTAATTCTACAAAACTATTACTATCCCCTTTCACTCATGGCTGTTGTCGCTACAACGTTCAACCTTCTCGAGCTTCGGGTATACCGAAATTTTTGATCATTTCCCTTAACAAACAATAAACTAGGATGGCAATAACTAGAAAACATAAGGTTAACCGTTCTACCTTAACTCGCGATGCCCTTTCGATCGCGATCAGTATGGTCAAAACTCTTTCTGCACGTCCTTTCCTGTCTTGATTCAAATTGTGTCAATGGAAAAAAAAAAATGATGGCCATCGATAGAGAATTTAAACAAAAAAACGTTCTTTTTTATAAAATGTGCGCGTACGATTTAACACCAATTAGAGTAATGATTATTTGTTGCTGAACAATATGATAGTTTAAAAACGACAATTTTCTAGAAAACAAGCATTTTGTGAAATCAAATTGAATATTTTAAAATTGCTTACTAAATCATTGTCGTAACAAGAGAAGCTAAATCACATGCATGGGATGAAATTTGTATTGGTTTGAAGTCGGTATATATAGCAAATTAAATGTCAATATGGTAATTATTATTTCAACACGCATGCTCTACGTTCGTTGACGTAAAAACAACGATTCATAAAATGCTAACTCTTCGCAGATGTATTCATTTTTGCCCAACATATTGTCGGTAGTTCAATTCAAAAATTAATAATTCATCAATCGTGACAAATATAAGAAATCGCAGGATACGCTAAAATTAATCAAAAAAATAAATTCGTCGGGCCTGGCGGGAATTTCTTATCGAGCAGCAGTTGCGGGTTCTGCTACTGCCATGTCGTTGGTTACAATTTTAGATTCCACTAAAGAAAGATATAAAAGGACGGTTTTAAACATGTTTTTAACGTATCGTACGTTGCTACATCATAACTCACCAGTTGGACTATCTTTTTCGTTCGCATTATTCTGCGCCGCTGAAACAACGTCATTCACCGTTACACTGCTGGGGGTTTTTTCTGCTTCTTGGGTAGGAGCGCTTTCCTTCAACACATCAGTAGCTCGCACTACTTCTGCTGCCGTCTCCGAAGTTACATCTTTAACTTCCGGCGTTCCGTTGCTCTCAGCTGACTTGCCGACATTTTCCTCTTTAGCTGAACTTCCAGTTTCGTCCACACTAGGCGGCAGTTGCTCCGACTCCTGGACAACAGTTTTTTCCTCATCGGTCGGTTTGACGTCGTTAGTTGGTTTAGCTTCGTCGGCCACTACTGCGGGTGGTTTATCCTCCTGCACATCAACCTCCATCGGTGTGTCGGGTGTTTTGCTGCTGTCCGACTTGCTTTCCTCAACGCCTGAATCGTTTTTCTCTTCCGTGACGGTTGTCGTTTCTTTCTGCGCCTCTTCTGTTTTAGCTGGCTCCTGCTGTTTTACTTCAGCGGCATCTTTTGTCGAGTCAGCCTCGTCCCTGACTGATTCAGCTACCGTATCCTTGGTTACCTCTTTCTCGCTATCCGCATCCTTTGCAACCGCCGTAGAAGTTTCAGTGCCGTCCACTTCCGGTTGGTCCTTATCGTCCTTACTGGATGCTTCGTTATCACCCGTCAGATCTAGTTTTTTCGGTTCCACATGGGTTCGCTTCTTGGGTGTGCCCTTGTCGGTGTTGTGGGACTCTTCTCCCGGAACTACCTCTTCCGTCGGCTTGCCCCGTTTGGAAGTGGGCGTTTGAACCCCACCTCGTGTTCGCTTTGCCGGTGGTGTTGCCGGCATCTTCTTTCTCTCATCTTCTATCTTTATCTCATGTTCTATCTATTCGACTAAGCATCGGGCGGGTCAACGTTCCCCGATCGCTTATCAGCTTCGATCGAAAGCTATCAGCTGATCGAAGAGTAATGGATAAACTCATCGATCAGCTGACCGCTCTCGTTCTCCTTCCTCTCATGATGGGACGTTGATCCGACCGTACTCCTCGTGCCTCATCTTACTTCTCTAACTCACACACTGCTGTCCGTTAATTTGGCAACACAAATGTTAATGGTTGATGATCAGTATGGATATTAATTTTTGCTCCGTATATGAAATTTCTCTGTGTTTGTGGTGCACACACGATGGCAAGAGAGGTGTCTCTTTTTACAGCTTTTTAACTAATGTTTTCCTGTAGTGATTCCTCGGTATATTCTTGCAAATATTGTTTTAATATAAACTCTTCTAACAAGATTTGAACAGCTTTGTACCGTGGAGTCGCGCTTCCATCAACTAATTGTTCACCTAAACAAACAGGTATATTGCTCAGTCGACGCTGAACGAATGAGTCATTACCTTTGGTAATTACTATCGATGATGATGGATATTGCGACAAGCTTAAACCAGAAAGGCAGTAAAAGTAACAATAGTAACTACGCAAAATTCCTCCAATACTCATGCTCGTTTTTCATTGCGCCCTTTTTATTGCTTGCTGTGCTAGCTTTCGTCCGCCTTCAATACAGCAGCCTGAAGATTAATTCTACAAAACTATTACTATCCCCTTTCACTCATGGCTGTTGTCGCTACAACGTTCAACCTTCTCGAGCTTCGGGTATACCGAAATTTTTGATCATTTCCCTTAACAAACAATAAACTAGGATGGCAATAACTAGAAAACATAAGGTTAACCGTTCTACCTTAACTCGCGATGCCCTTTCGATCGCGATCAGTATGGTCAAAACTCTTTCTGCACGTCCTTTCCTGTCTTGATTCAAATTGTGTCAATGGAAAAAAAAAAATGATGGCCATCGATAGAGAATTTAAACAAAAAAACGTTCTTTTTTATAAAATGTGCGCGTACGATTTAACACCAATTAGAGTAATGATTATTTGTTGCTGAACAATATGATAGTTTAAAAACGACAATTTTCTAGAAAACAAGCATTTTGTGAAATCAAATTGAATATTTTAAAATTGCTTACTAAATCATTGTCGTAACAAGAGAAGCTAAATCACATGCATGGGATGAAATTTGTATTGGTTTGAAGTCGGTATATATAGCAAATTAAATGTCAATATGGTAATTATTATTTCAACACGCATGCTCTACGTTCGTTGACGTAAAAACAACGATTCATAAAATGCTAACTCTTCGCAGATGTATTCATTTTTGCCCAACATATTGTCGGTAGTTCAATTCAAAAATTAATAATTCATCAATCGTGACAAATATAAGAAATCGCAGGATACGCTAAAATTAATCAAAAAAATAAATTCGTCGGGCCTGGCGGGAATTTCTTATCGAGCAGCAGTTGCGGGTTCTGCTACTGCCATGTCGTTGGTTACAATTTTAGATTCCACTAAAGAAAGATATAAAAGGACGGTTTTAAACATGTTTTTAACGTATCGTACGTTGCTACATCATAACTCACCAGTTGGACTATCTTTTTCGTTCGCATTATTCTGCGCCGCTGAAACAACGTCATTCACCGTTACACTGCTGGGGGTTTTTTCTGCTTCTTGGGTAGGAGCGCTTTCCTTCAACACATCAGTAGCTCGCACTACTTCTGCTGCCGTCTCCGAAGTTACATCTTTAACTTCCGGCGTTCCGTTGCTCTCAGCTGACTTGCCGACATTTTCCTCTTTAGCTGAACTTCCAGTTTCGTCCACACTAGGCGGCAGTTGCTCCGACTCCTGGACAACAGTTTTTTCCTCATCGGTCGGTTTGACGTCGTTAGTTGGTTTAGCTTCGTCGGCCACTACTGCGGGTGGTTTATCCTCCTGCACATCAACCTCCATCGGTGTGTCGGGTGTTTTGCTGCTGTCCGACTTGCTTTCCTCAACGCCTGAATCGTTTTTCTCTTCCGTGACGGTTGTCGTTTCTTTCTGCGCCTCTTCTGTTTTAGCTGGCTCCTGCTGTTTTACTTCAGCGGCATCTTTTGTCGAGTCAGCCTCGTCCCTGACTGATTCAGCTACCGTATCCTTGGTTACCTCTTTCTCGCTATCCGCATCCTTTGCAACCGCCGTAGAAGTTTCAGTGCCGTCCACTTCCGGTTGGTCCTTATCGTCCTTACTGGATGCTTCGTTATCACCCGTCAGATCTAGTTTTTTCGGTTCCACATGGGTTCGCTTCTTGGGTGTGCCCTTGTCGGTGTTGTGGGACTCTTCTCCCGGAACTACCTCTTCCGTCGGCTTGCCCCGTTTGGAAGTGGGCGTTTGAACCCCACCTCGTGTTCGCTTTGCCGGTGGTGTTGCCGGTGTCGCCGTTGGCGTTGCCGGACCACTTCCACGCAAGTGCACGTAGCGCGTTCGCGTTCGCCGTCGTCCATCCTCAATATCGACCGTTACCCCGAGTGTTTTCAACAATTCCTCGCTCTTCTTCTGGAACGCGTTCACTTTGCGCTTTGGAGTTCTCTTAGTCTGCAAATTAAAGTTATATTTGTTCATTCCACATTAACGTATAATAATTTTTTTATAATATTTTATAAGCCATCAGTTCCTCAATTTTGTCTAGACTATCAGGTTAGTATTAAACATTTACGAAATCAACACTGCCTAGTGAGTGCTGTGCCGCGTTACTCCAAATAAAATTTTCCTGCCTCAATTATCGCACGATGGAGGAAACGTCGAGTGAGCAAAGTTCGCGATCAACGTATTCATTGGTAACACAATCCTTCTCATTCCTCACGCAGATGAAAAGAGTGGTTTACTATTTCATTTTCCGAATTGAATATCTTTTTACAGTTGGCTTACAGTTAGATAACTCATCTACGAATAGTACACCAGGTGTCATCAGAGCGTAAACATGCGACAAATTTTTTACCAAAAAGCCATTGCTGTGTCAACTTAGCACCTACGGTTTTCATCACGATTTTCATTGCTTCACAACGACTCTTCATATATCTCATCATGTGAGCTTAAGTTACCGCACTGCTGCTGGTGTTTGAGTTTTAAAAAAGACTCAAACTTTATTTCCTACAACATAATGTGCGGGTTTATACCCAACTATCGGTTTCGGATGCTGGATACCAACTGATGATCGGTTCGCGATCTGGATCGTTGGTTCACGGTCTTCTGATTCTAGGTGGTTCGCGTCGCTGCGGGAATCTGCAATCTCAGCATAATGCGGGCGGTCCGCATTGCTATGGGAAGCTGCAACTCAGCATAATGTTGTGGTCCGGGGGCCGCGTCGCGATGATCGAATGTTGACTCACAATGTATACGCTTGCGTTGTCTTGACTGTAGTTTCTCGCATCTTGGTTCGTCGTCCCTAGTATCTCGAATCACTTTTAAAGCAGTTTCTCGCATCTTGGTTCGTCGTCCCAAGCATCCCGAAACAGTTTTAAAGTAGTTTCTTGCATCTTGATTCTCCGTCCCAAGTATCCCGAATAACTTTTCAAGCAGTTTCTAGCATCTTAGGTCGTCGTCCCGAGTATCATGAATCACTTTTAAAGAATTTTCTAGCATCTAAGTTCGTCGTCCCAAGTATCCAGAAAAACTTTAAAAGTAGTTTCTAGCATCTTGGTGTTCCGTCCCAAGTATCCCAAAACACTTTTAAAGTAGTTTCTCGCATCTTGGTTTGGCGTCCCAGTTATCCCGAACCACTCCTAAAACAGTTCCTAGCATCTTGGTTCACCGTCCCAAGCAGCCCGAAACTCTTTTAAAGTAGTTTCAAGCAGCTTGGTTCGCCGTCCCAAGTATCCCGAATCACTTCTAAAGCAGTTTCTAGCATCTTGGTTCGTCGTCCCAAGTATCCCGAATTAATTTCTAAGCAGTTTGTAGCATCTTGGATCGTTGTCCCAATTATCCCGAAACACTTTAAAAGTAGTTTATAGCAAATTGGTTCGTTGTCCCAAGTATCTCGAATCACTTTTAAAGTAGTTTCTCGCATCTTGGTTCGTCGTCCCAAGTATCCCGAAACACTTTAAAAGTAGTTTCTCGCATCTTGGTTCGTCGTCCCAAGTATCTCGAATCACTTTTAAAGCTGTTTCTCGCTTCTTGGTTCGTCGTCCCAAGCATCCCGAAACACTTTTAAAGTAGTTTCTTGCATCTTGGTTCGGCGTCCCAAATATCCCGAATCACTTTGAAAGTAGGTCCTCGCATGTTTGTTCGTCATCCTAAGTATCCCGAATCAAATTCTAAGCAGTTTTAAGCATCTTGGTTTGCCGTCCCGAGTATCATGAATAACTTTTAAAGAAGTTTCTTGCATCTTGGGTCGTCGTCCCAAGTATCCCGAAACACTTGAAAAGTAGTTTATAGCAAATTGGTTCGTCGTCCCAAATATCCCGAAACACTTTAAAAGTAGTTTCTCGCATCTTATTTCGGCGTCCCAGATATCCCGAACCACTTCTAAAACAGTATCTAGCATCTTGGTTCACCGTCGCAAGCATCCCGAAAAACTTCTAAAACAGTTTCTAGCATTTTGGTTCACCGTAAAAGTATCATGAATCACTGTTAAAGTAGTTTCTAGCATCTTAGTTCGCCGTCCCAAGTATCCCGAATCAATTTCTAAGCAGTTTGTAGCATCTTGGTTCGTCGTCCCAAGTATCCCGAATCACTTTTGAAGCAGTTTCTAGCATCTTGGTTCATCATCTCAAGTATCTCGAGTCTCTTTGGTAAAGACAACGCCTGCGCAGACATTGTGAGTCAGCATTATCCAATTCAGCATTCGTCGATCGTGACGTTGCCCCCGGACCTCTAGGTAATGCTGCGTTGCAGCTTCGCATAGCGACGCGAACCACCCGCATTATGCAGAATTGCAGTTTTACAACGAGCATCGATCAAGATCGTGAACCAATCATCAGTTGGAATTCAGAATCCGAACATGATAGTTGGGTATCAATCCGCACAAAGGTTGCAGGGAATTAAGTTAAGTTATTTTTAAACTGAATCCCCAGCAGCACTGCGTTAACTAGTGGCCAGCCGGTTGAACTCGCATCAATAGGTTTTTAATAGCAAACTCAACAGATTCGCATCGGTGAGATGGTAAAGTGTCGGCAACAACGCTGAGCTCGGCAATACCCCGCTTTTCAGAGTTTTTGAAAGCATTCGAATCCAGCCAATAAATAACAAAGTGATCCGCAAGTATTTCAGCTAAACGAATTGAAACCTCTAGCCTGCAAACCGTGAAAAATTTATTTCTGCAGTCAAAACACAAGTAAGCAACATATACAGTATGTCAAATAAAAAAATGCGAAAATTTTCGTTGCTCATTTTCAGGTAATATTGGTACCTATCGCGAACCAAGTTAACAATCGGTCGATAAACATATAAAGACCGATATAAAGACAGTAATAGCGGAAGGGTATCGCAACGCATCCAATTTTTCCACCCGTTAAAACGCGTGTACAATTGCCATGGCTACCGTACAAAGCGTGTGTAAAAAATCGAGCAGTTGTTAAAAAAGTCTTCAATTTGCATTGCGAACGAAACATTTTTTTTTATAACGACCGATAAATTTAACTACTGCCTTAACCCATCCAATATACTGAAAAGGGCTGTTGACCGTGGAAAAATTTATTTAAAAAAATGTAAATATGTTAATCTGTGTCATTTTTTCGCTTCTAATTATTTTTTCAACCTCTTAAGCACATCGAAAAATTTATTTCTCAGTGAAAATTTTTTTGGTTTTGAAATTAGTTTTTTCATTTAACCACCTACACGGGTAGTTTTTGTAGTTTTATAGTCAAATTACAATTAATTGGATTGTCGTTTCGGCATGAAACTTTTACAATGCCTAGAAATACTTATTTTCTATCGTTTTGCTAAAACAAACAAGTTTTTATACAAATTTTAATAATTTTTATTTCTCGTTGTCGGTCGATACCCCTCAAACGTTCCGTATTTCGCGTATTTCGGACCAATTATCTTTTTATTGAGATGTTTGATCGATTTGAAATTTTCAGTGAAGATACTCTAAGTGTTTTTCCAAAATATTGTATAACTTTTATAATTTCAAAAATTCATTAAGTATACTAATTTGAGGTTCCAAAAAATTTTAACGATTTAAAAAAATGAGTATTTTTCTCTTGTACAGTTAAGCAATGTGTTTCTCGTTCCTATGAATTCAAGTATTTTGTTTCTTGGTTCCTGCATTATTTATTTATTTATTTATTTATTTATTTATTAATTTATGAATTTAAGTTATCTGGCCCAGCTGGCCTACATTACTATAATTATACTTAAAAATACCCTGCACTTAGCTTATTACAATAGAATTCCCTGACCGTGCTAACTAAAATGAAAAGTTTCTAGAAACAGTCCGTACGTCACTCACAGAAGAATTTAAATCTACTAGGTCTCCTAGACCATTATACCCTACCATCACTAGCTTCGGGTCGAGATAGGAAATTAATGGGCAAGAGTGAGATGGCGTGATCCTTGTCTCTTTTACACCAACGCAGAAATTCCGCCGTCCCGCGACCACCAGAAATCTCTGGCCACTGCGCCCATCTGGTGCCACGGCAGCCGATCCGAACTGAAAAATCGATGTTTGTAATTGGCTAGCCGAACCCTCAAGTGTGAAGTCATCAAGTGCGCATGCGCAATGCAATACGATACGATGTTTAAATGCCCTGCGCGATCGGGCTTTCGAAAACCCAGCGCGAGCGATCGAAAACCCAGCGCGAGAAATCGTAGACCAGTCGAATACCCAGCGCAGTCGAATGCGGACGTACGGGTACCCGTACGGGTATACCCAGCGCGAGCGGTCATTCAGTCATACGTACGCAGCGCAAGCGATCGCTAAATGAAGAGCAAAAGCCTCTCGCGGTGGCCATATGAATTCGCTCCGCGAGAGGTTTAAATGGCTAGAGCGGGTTGAGCGTATACCGATGCATTCCCATACAGTCCACACAAACGATCACACACTAGATATATAGTTATGTGAAACACAAGAAGGCAATGCGCCACGCGCGAACTAGCGGCCACAACACCACGCGCGAGCAACTGGACACCAGCATGGAATCGTGGGAACGGACGCTTCCGGACATCAGCAGCCAGACGCATCGTCAGCGCAATCGGCGCGGCCAACGTAGCCGTACTATTTCCAATAAAGCAGTCTTCAGTCTTTAGTCGTCCAAGCTCGGACCAACATCGTAAAATAAATAGTTCATTTTTTTAAAAAATCCGAAAGGAAAGTTATCCTATAACTGGCGCAGCCGTACGGGCCTTTTCGCTGTGGAATCATCCGGTTAAACACCATCTCCCGACACGAGGACGATTAGTGGCGGTTCCCGACGTTTGAATATCAATTCAGAGAAAAGGACTCAGATCTACTCTTCAAAATTTCCAACCGAAGCTGGACATCGACTGGACTCAACCCAACACGTGGAACCCAGGTACCAATCGAATTTTTGATTAAACACGAAAGGTGAGTTAGTAAGTTTTAAGTGTAGTGAGTGAAGTGATTGAAACTCTATCACAAAACGCTTAAACATACAAGTGCATAACTAGTGAAAAAGAAGAAAAATACGTATTGTCCAACGCGTGACAATCGTGTGGAAAAAAGTTGCCTATGCCAAAATTTTCCCCTTTTCCAAAAGTGAAAGCACGCACCTTTACTACTATGGAGGAACACAATTACCAAGCGGTATGTGACTCCATCCGACAATTGGAAGCACGCATTAGTGCTCTCCAAACGGAAAATAACGCGCTGAAGTTGCAGAGCCAAAGCCAATCGGCTAGCTCGCTCTTTCGCATTCCCGATCCAATTAGGATCATACCTTCATTTGATGGTAACAAAAAACAGTTGACAGCATGGTTAACTACTGTTCGTAGGACACTGAGCCTATTTACGAACAATACAACCCCACCTGAATTGCTTGCTATTTACGAGCAAACAATAATCAACAAAATCGAAGGCAGGGCACGTGACACAATTTGTGTGAACGGGAATCCCTCAACCTTTGAGGAGGCGGCTGAAATTTTACAGTCAGTGTATGGCGATAGGAACACCATTGCCACTTACCAAACGCAACTCTGGTCTATGAAGATGAACGAGTCGCTGAACATTCATTATAAAAAAGTAAAGGAAATTATGATTAGCATGAAGTCGGTCGCAAGAGAGAACGACTTATATGCCAAACATTGGCAGGCTATAAATCACTTCCTTGAACAGGAATGCTTAGCCGCATTCATTAATGGACTGAGCAAGCCCTACTTTGGTTATGCACAAACCGCACAACCAAACGACTTGGAATCAGCATATGCATTTTTGTGCAGATTCCAAAACGCTGAAAAAACAAAAACCCAAACTCAGGCCGTATTTGAACAAAACCAATCCGGAAAAGCATTCAATAACAAAAAAGACAAAACTTCGGAGAAAAAATTTAACTCATACTCTCCAAAACCGCAATCAGATAGACAAAAGCCAACCCCCATGGATATTGACCCTACCCTCAGGGTAAGCAATAGAAACAAAATTTTTGCGCACACAACCAATAACGATGAAGACTCAGATTCAGCTGAGGAAGTCGAACAAGAAACCCCAGAACAGGAGGAAGTAAATTTTCAAATCTTAAGTCAGGAAAACTTTCCGATTTAGCGACGAATTTCTTACCCTATCTTTGCCAAACAATAGAAGGAAAAACTGCAAAAATCCTTATTGACAGTGGTTCAAACAAAAATTTCATATCTCCAGAACTTGTGCCATCGACCTTAAGAAAAAAGTGCCCAATAACCACAGTTACAAACAGCAAAGGAAAACATAAAATCAACGAATGTTACTACTCTGACATATTTGGTAAAAAGAATGTGAAATTTTACGTTTTTAAGTTTCATAAGTTCTTCGATGGAATCCTCGGATATGAAACTCTATCAAGTTTGCAATGTCACATTGACACACGTGAACACAAACTAATCTTTCCAAACAATACAGTACCATTATCCATAAAACATTTAGGACTTCCAGATGTAACTCTGAACGCTCATACCGTACAAAAAGTCAAAATTCCGGTAACTCATAAAAACGGTGACGTCTTCCTGGAAAAAAAGATAAAAATCCTAGACTCTGAAATTTCACCTGGTCTTTACAAATCTCAAAACGGATTTATTACAGCACTTGTAACCAATTTTGGCAATGAAGTCAAATTTGTATGGACACGTCCTGCTGAAGTTCAACCAATTTCAGACACAATCGAATTAAATTGTAGCATTTCAAACGAAACCGAAACAAGTTCGATTTCTATTAAAACAATAGAAACACTGATTCGCACAGAAGATCTAAATTCGGAGGAAAAAACCAAACTTTTACAGATTTTGCAGAAAAACTCTCAAATAATACACAATGAAAAAAATAAACTTTCATGCACATCCTCTATTAAACATTGTATTAACACAACAGATGAAATCCCTATCCACACAAAAACATACAGATATCCCTACGTTCATAGGCAAGAAGTCGAGAAACAAATCAACGAAATGCTTGCCCAAGGAATAATTCAACACTCAATCTCTCCTTGGACATCCCCAATTTGGATAGTTCCAAAAAAATCAGATGCTAGCAAAAAACAAAAATGGCGTATTGTAATTGATTACCGCAAATTAAATGACAAAACCATGGATGACAAATACCCTATTCCAAATATAGAAGAAATTTTGGACAGACTTGGCCGTAGTTGTTATTTCACAACTCTTGATCTAAAATCAGGCTTCCATCAGATCGAAGTAGAACCAAAAGATCGTCCAAAAACCGCTTTTAGCACAGAAAAAGGACATTTCGAGTTTATTCGGATGCCTTTCGGGTTAAAAAATGCTCCATCTACCTTCCAAAGAGCAATGAATAGTATTCTGAACGAGCTCATTGGTAAATGCTGTCTTGTTTATCTAGACGACATCATAATTTTCGGAAGTTCATTACAGCAACACATGGAAAACCTTAACAAAGTCTTGACAAAACTCGCAAAAGCCAATTTAAAAATTCAACTTGACAAATGTGAATTTTTAAAAAAGGATTGTGAATTTTTGGGTCACATCGTAACCCAAGACGGTATCAAACCTAATCCTAACAAAATAGAAAAAATATTAGATTGGCCAATTCCGAAAACCACCAAACAAATAAAAGGATTTCTTGGAATTCTCGGATACTACCGTAAGTTCATTAAAGATTTCGCCAAACTAACAAAACCACTAACAAAATGTTTAAAAAAAGATGCTAAAATAATTCATACTGAAGAATTTATTTCATGTTTTAGTGAATGCAAGCAGCTTCTTACATCCGACCCGATACTGAAATATCCGGACTTCAACAACAAATTTATACTGGAAACAGACGCCAGCGACTTTGCATTAGGCGCAGTACTTTCTCAAAAGTTTGAAGATAACAAAGAGCACCCAATAGCCTACGCATCTCGTACATTAAACGACACTGAATGTAAGTATTCGGCTACAGAAAAAGAGTTACTCGCAATAATTTTTGCAATCAAACACTTCAGACCATACCTATTTGGAAAAAAATTTTGAAATTCGTACAGATCATAAACCACTGGTTTGGTTGAGACAAAAAAAAGATTTGAACAGTAAATTACTGCGATGGAAACTCGAACTAGAAGCATTTGAATTTGATATAAAATATAAAAAAGGAACCCTTAACAATAATGCAGATGCCCTATCAAGAATCGAAATTAACGCTAACACTAATAGCAATGACATGACTCAGCATTCGGCTGACACTGACGATAATGAGTACATTTCTGCAACTGAAAGACCATTAAATGTATTCAAAAACCAAATAATTCTTGAGATAAGCAACGAGGACAGTACGACAGCCTCTACACTTTTCACAAACTATCATCGAGTAGTTATTATACGACACGTTTTTACCCCAGCAATCCTAATAAACATCCTGAAAGAATATACATCCACTAGATGTGCAAATGGAATCAATTGCTCAGAAAAAATATTAGCGACTCTACAGATTGTGTACAAAAACTATTTCTCAAGAGTGAAATCATTCAGAATATTTTGGACCCCAAAAACGATCACTGATATTACCGACGAAATAGAGCAGAATCAAATCATTCAAGTGCAACATGAAGCAAACCATCGAGGCATCGTTGAAACATCCAAACACATTGCAAGATCGTATTTTTTCCCTAATATCAAGTCCAAAGTGACCACATTCATTAACTTGTGTAAATTGTGCTTGAGGTCAAAATATGAACGACATCCATATAAACAAAAATATAAATTCACGGAAACTCCCACAAAACCATTGCAAATAGTGCATATGGACATTTTCATCATACATGATAAAAATTATCTAACTTTTTGCGACAAGTTTTCTAGATTAGCAATGGCTATACCAACTAAAACACGTAACACGGTACATATTTTGAAATCACTCACAAGGTTTATAGCAGCTCTTGGAAAACCGAATCTTTTAGTAATGGATAACGAACCAACATTCACTTCAACAGTGATACGTTCATTTTTAGAAGAAAACACGATAGAATACCATTACACAAGTGTAGGACAATCTTCTTCAAACGGAACTGTTGAAATAGTGCATAGAACGCTTAGAGAACTTCATAACATTCTCTCCAATAAGGAAACAACTAAAAGTTATCCAGAATCTACCAAAATGAATTTAGCCGTAGCCATTTACAACGATTCGATTCACTCCCAGATCAATATGACTCCTAGAGAGTTATTCTATGGAATAAAATATGATACACCAATCTCAGAAAACATCGAAGCGAGAATTGCTCAAAAAGAAAAACTCTACAATGAAATATATCAAAAATCCATAGGAACAAAACAACAAACCCTCAACAGGCTAAACAAAAACAGAGAAGAATATGAAATATTCGAAGAAAACGATACAGTTTATGAAAAGAAACGTAATAACTTGAAACACCAAGAACGGTACAAAGAAACAAAGGTTAAAGAAAATAAGGAAACAAATATCATCGATCAAAACCAGAGAAAGCTCCACAAAACAAAGCTAAAAAGAAAACGAAAAAAATAAAAAATACTTTCAAATTTTCTTTCTTTACAGCATCTAAACATTATGATAAAATTTTTTATTTTTTTCTTATTAGCAATAAGCAAGCTAAAAGCTACTAACTATAAAGAAATTACCAACGATAACGGAATAATCGTTACTAAGTTAGGTACAGTAAGGATTCGAGCTGGATACACTCGATTAATACATAAAATTGATTTGAAAATAATTGAAACAAATCTTGATTACATAGAAACAACAGCTAATTCTATAAAGCCAATCGAACATCATCTAGGTAGAACACTTAAATACAAACTGCAACATGCAAGAAACCAACTAAGTGGTCTTAAGCCAATAAGACAGAAAAGAGGTCTTATAGACGCACTAGGAACAGCTATTAAATTCATAGCAGGAAATCCAGACAGTGATGATTTGAAAAATATTCAGGAACATCTTTTCCTTATTGAACAAAAAGAAAATGGACTCATAACCAACAGTAATAGACAGTATAAAATAAACTCAATTTTTGAGGAAAAATTAAACAACATAACAAAAACACTACGTAAAGTCACGCAAAATATTCTACAAGTTTCGAAAACACCAAGTGATTTGGAAGTTGTTAGCATGATTTTCGAAGTAGATGAAATTATTCAAATACTAAGAATAAAAGGAGAACAGATCGAATTTGCAAAATTAAACATTGTTCACAAGGACCTCTTTACTCTAGGAGAAAAAGAAAAATTGTACAATTTGTTAAAAAATCAGATTATCAGCATGAACCAGCTTGACGAAGTCTTCAAATACTGCAGCGGGAACATCGCCTTCTCCAATAATCAAGCCGTCATGTTAGTCAAGATACCCATGCTTGAAAAAGAAACGTTCGAACTCCTAGAACTCCATACTCTGAACAGAAACGGAAGTAAAATCGACACACATGTCCAATATGTTGCAAAGAACGCTAACCGCATATTCATACAAAATAACATATGCGAAATATGCGAACCAACTTGGCCAGTTGAAGACCAATGTATCTTCAACATCCTAGTTCACAAAACCCCAATATGCCCTATAAAAACTGCACTTCAAAAGTGGGCAACCAAAGAAATCCTTCCAGGGATAATTTTACTGGATACACAGAGGCCAATAACGGTATACGACTCATGTGGTGTTGCAAAGAATATCAGCACACCAACAATCATAGAAGCAGAGAACTGCACAATTCAGCTAAAGAACCTCACATTCAACAGCAGAGCAATAATCACACACGAATACCTAATCCCAACCTACGGAAAATACCCGAAGAAAGCAGCGGAATCCGAAGAAGACGTTGTGTTGATTAAAATAAACAACCTAGAGAAACTAGCTGAGCAACACTTCAACAAAAATCAGAAACACACAATCATAACAGCAACAAGTGCAATTTTGCTGTTAGCTGCAATTTTGGCATACTCGTGTACCACATTCTGGAAGAACAGGAAAAATTCCCATCAATTGGATCGAGGCGCTCCAATCTTAAGGGGGGGGAAGTTATGTGAAACACAAGAAGGCAATGCGCCACGCGCGAACTAGCGGCCACAACGCCACGCGCGAGCCAGCGGCCACAACACCACGCGCGAGCAACTGGACACCAGCATGGAATCGTGGGAACGGACGCTTCCGGACATCAGCAGCCAGACGCATCGTCAGCGCAATCGGCGCGGCCAACGTAGCCGTACTATTTCCAATAAAGCAGTCTTCAGTCTTTAGTCGTCCAAGCTCGGACCAACATCGTAAAATAAATAGTTCATTTTTTTAAAAAATCCGAAAGGAAAGTTATCCTATAACTATATATTGGGCCTTTAGCACACCGTTCTCAACAAAGAGCGACGGTCTTGCGGTAGGAGCGCAGAGACCGGAGTGGAAACAACGCGGTTCGATTCCGCGTAACAGCTCGAGACATGAGAATGTGTAGAAGGAAGAGAAGAAAAAAAGTGGGAGGGCCCCGAACGGGGCCACCATTTTTCGTTTTTGTCGGGGCAACTTCGGTTTTTATCTTCGGCTCGAGCTGGATATAATCTGACTATACTGGCTAGAAACCTACTTTTACCCAGCGGCGTTTTACAAGGCGCAGTGTTTCGGGGGTAGGCTCTAGTTAGCTACATGAGCGGATCGTGGGCTGCAAATACGGTTCCTCGAAAACCGAGTCTAAACAAGGCTCTAGGCCTGAGCTCTCGCGTAGGAGCGGACATATCTAGCAAACTAAGTAAAACTGGACAATCAATATTGCCATTCATTAACTTGTGGATAAATATACATTAAGCTGTGTACCGTCTGTTTTCTAAAGACTCCAAACCGAACAGAAGACATCGCGTCTGGTAGGAATGACAAGGCTGTGTGTTGGACCAAGGTAATCGGTAATACATCACACGTGTTGCTTTTTTTTGAACAGCTTTAATCCTATCTATCCAAACTTGTTGGAACGGAGACCACACAATAGATGCGAACTCCAAGATAGGACGAACCAGCGCACAGTAAACAGATTTGAGACAAAACGGATCTTTGAAGTCTTTAGTAACACGGAGAACAAAACATAAGGTTTTGTTTTACGAAGAGCTTTAGCAATGGTTGCATCTAAATGTTGTCCAAAATTTAGCTTACTGTCCTAAAGAACACCTTGGTCACAAACTAATTCACTAAGAGGAACAATCATCCCGCTTACTGTATATTAGAACAAAATCGGATTGCGTTTTTTGGTCAGGGAGATAATACTGCACTTGCTAACATTAACGGACATACAGTTTTGGGAACACCATACATTAAAATCGTCAAGGCAAGATTTTAGAAGTTCGCAGGACGAAACGTTGTCAATGGGAACATACATTTTGAGATCGTCGGCGTAGAGCAAAATCCTGGACCCAATGTTTTGGACGATGTAGTTGATGAAAATATTAAATAGTGAAGGGCCCAGAATACTGCCCTACGGAACTCCAGAGCTGTTTATAAAGGCAGGGGAAAAGGCAGCTCCAATATTAACTTGAATCTGGCGGCCCGTAAGGAAAGAGGCCATCCACCTAACTAAATCGTTATGAATTCCGTACTTGCTAAGTTTAGCGAGCAGGAGCGAGCAACTAACTTTATCAAAGGCAGCTTGAAAGTCAGTGTAGATGACGTCTACCTGACCGATTTTATCGAGCACGGCGAAACAATTGCTGAGCAAGCACAGTAGATTACTCTCAACGGTCCACGGAGATGCAGTGTTTGAAACTTCTTCTTAAGCGCCCACCACAATTAGTGCCCGTATTGTGGAAGAAGACACCGTTTTCGCTATTTCCGTTCACTTCCTCTTGCCAAGAACATCTCTAACTGTTATACCACTTCGCCAAAGACAAAGTTTTGTGATTGCCCAGTATATTTCACTAGAGCGAAACTGTGGGAAATTTGGTTTTGGTACAAAATGAATCTTATTGGCCCTGTTCCACTCTAAGGCAACCTTAGAATAATGGCAGGACTAAAACTTGATAGAAAAAGTACGTATATATATAAGAAAGAAATCAAAAAATATGAAAATTCGTTGCTTAATCATCCATGGTTTTAAAGGATAATAAGAGTCCCCTAAACAACAATAAAAAAATCATAAATATTGGGTACAAGCACGCCATATGTAAATAGACAAACCCAAACGATTCATCGTTCGGTCACCACTGTTTCATTTTTCTTCTAAGTGTGAAGATATTGGGCATGTGTTGTACTATCTACAGATGGGATCATTTGTCTGTGGTCCCATTACTAAAAGATCATCAGAAAGCATTTTATAAAAAAGTTTTAAATTTAATATTTACCATTAAAGCGTTATAACTGCAAAACCCCTGTCTATTCAAATATTGAATTTGGTTGTTGTAAAGTGCGACAATCCCGATGTGAGTTAGATTGGTGCACATCACTACATAAGGACAGGACCTATGAAAAAATCTCCTGGCGTCTGCTTTTTCGTCGGCAGTCATATGAATGGTTATGAAATACGCTAGTTCACGTTCCAACGCGGCTAGAGTTTGATCTAGCGTTTCAGAAAAAGTAGATTGGGCAATTGCCATAGTGTAATCGTTAACAACACCTTGTTAGTAGGACCCTTGTGCAAAATACCGCAGTTATGTTCCCAATTTTTCTTCCGCCGATAACCCACGCTTATGCTTATGTTTGTTCCAATTTGGCAAGAATATCTTCAAACAGCCTCTTCGGAACTCGATAATCGTTAATGAAGCTGAAAAAGGAACATGTTAAAACAGTGGCAACGGTTGTCGGACCAACACGCATACGTTTTAACCGATGATACAAGCCGATCAAAATGCTTCTTCAATCGCCTACGGTATGCTGCTAGATTTATCTCATCTCTTTTAAAATGAACAATGAACTTATCATTCAAATGTTTTGGATGCTTCACGAACTAAAATGCTTCACGATACGATAGAAGTCGCACTAATTGTAACGTAGTTAAAAGTAAACAAACTCTAGGTTTCCATGGTAATTTGACAGACGGCGAAACTACTCGATAGGTATTTTTAAGGGTTGTTATAATTTTACCGACTACTCAGTTGAATTCATTCGCGATACCAATGCGAGTAGATAAATGGATCGGTTTATATAAGCAAACGGGTTGGTTCTTTTACTAAAATTACCATTTGTTTCATAGTTTTGTTTGAAAAAAACTATTTGAATCTTAGGTACCAATTTTCGCCCTTTTTTGTAGGACACACTGTAAATCATTGACTTTAGTTCTCCAGCCTCTGTCGTTAAAAACGTATACAACAAGGGCAGAGCCCAAACGGTAAGTGTAAGTGTGCATCGAAGCTGCAAAAATTTGTATGAAAACGCATGGTGTGCGCAGGAGTAGTATTGAAAAAAAATCGACCGAAGCCAGGTTTTTGTCTGATAGTCCTTGTAGGGTACGGCCTACTCCGGAACTTGTTTGAATAGGTGGATAGAGCAAAGAAGAAAACGGTTTCAAAAATCAGGGTTTGTCCAACGGTACCAGAAAACGCAATATAGTGTCCACAGATCGCTACCCGCCAGGGACTTTCTGTGGATTATACTGCTAGGTATGTTGGGGACAGAGCCTAACAAAACACCAGTGGTTTTTTCTCAAGTTGTGTTTATTTAGTTTTCTGAACTCCTTTAGTTACGTCACAAATGTTGTGTTAGCGATGTCTAAGATCGGTGAGTGATTTGAACAGCAGGTTTTCAATAAACCGGTACATGTAGGGTTCCGTTAAATTCAAAAATTCCTAACTGTTCAGAACCTTGTAGAGTTCTGTGGCTATAGTCTACCTTTAGGCGTCGCAATATCGTACAGTCCTTCAATACTTTATAGGTCTGTTTCGACGAAGACGATGAATCTATCTGCTAAGAGCCGTTAGCTAGTTTGATAATAAAAACATCCGTTGACAAATCCAGTGCTTTTGTTCGTGTGAAGGTTCAATAGATGCGAAATGAGCACGGGAGATGCAAGTTGTTGTTGTTTTCTGATCCTGACGTAGTGATGCGGAGCGCGAATCGATACATGCAAGTTGTTGTTGTTTTCTGATCCTGACTTAGTGATGCGGAGCGCGTATCGATAGTTTGCGATTAAAAGCTGTGACGAACTGGACGATGATTACGGATGAACACAAAACCAGCAACACCAACCGGCCATGTGACTGATAAAATTTCCCTATCTGGAAGTTCAGCTTTTTTGATAACATTGGCAAAAACATTTATTGAAAGCTCAGCATTCTACTTGTGAGTAATGGAAACTGAACTTCATGTTTTTAAATATTCTATGCTCAAGACATCGGAACAAAAACTAGGAAGATAAAAAAAAATTTACATGATTTTGTTTTTTTTTCTAAACGTAGGGTTCAAAAAAGTAACACAAAGTTTCAAATATGCACGTTTTGAGCATCCAGGTAAATAGTTTCTCTTGAAAGATGATTTTAGCACGGCCATTTTGTCTGGAAATATAAGCTTTCTCGATGCTGCCCCGTTCATCTGGTAAACAAGAGTTAACAGAAAATAAAAAATTACTACTCTCGTCGTTTTGTTTTCGCACCAGGTCTCATCGCGTGAGCGTCGTCGTTTTGCTCCTGTAGCAAACAACGGCACGGCCAGCCTGAAAACAACGAAGGTAGAATTTTGAACCATTTATAGCACTGCACTGTACAAAAAACATTTGCTTAAACTAAAATACCGACCAATAAGCGCTGGAGCACACCTGCTTTATGGCGTGTGTATGAGTTAAAACCCAGACCAGACCGTTCTATGTACAGGACGACTTATCATCTACGAACAACTGGGTAAAAAAGCTCATAAGTGCTTGACGGATGAGCATGCTCAAGATGTTGTTACGCCAAGAGGGTGAACAGAAAGTCGAGCGGCCAGGCAGAATGGCTCCTAACGACTTTCATCCTAACTTCGCGAAAACTTAAACGACAAACTAGCGGACTTAAAAGACCTAAAATTAAATGGAAACGTGACACACTGATTACCTTACCCTGGCACTTCCAGGTCTAAATTGCGACTTTTTATTAAACATTTGATTGGTCTTATATTCTAAAGCCAACCGTGTTGTCCCTTCAGCTCTCCGCCCCCTGGTCATCACCGAACCTAAGCCTCCGTCCCTCTTCATCCACGATGATTCAGCTAGATGTTTGTCAACTGTTTTATTTTGATGTTCTAGTTAACTTTCCGCCGCGCGTTGTTTTGACAAACATTTTAATTTGTTCCCACATATCGACGCCAGGTAGTCATCAAACGCGCTAGATGTTTGTCACCTATTCTATTTTGCTGTTCCAGTTTCCTCTCCGCTGCGCTTTGTTTTGACAAACATCTTAATTCGTTCCCACATATCGATGCCAGGCAGTCATCGAACGCGCTATGTTTTGTCAACAGTTAATTCCGCTAATTCCCACAACTCATAACGGGGTCGCGATGTCTTACTGGGTCAATCGGTCCCAAGTCATGCGTTCTTTCCGATCGGCGCTTGTGGAGTTGCGTGTCATAGCTTCGATGCATTCTGCTGACGATGGCTTTGCGGGTTCCCAGCTTGGCTATGTTTTGCTCGCGCGATGTATTCGCTTTCGCCGCGCGCGTTCACAATGTGTCATACGCAGCGTAGCAGTTGCGGAGTTCTTTCTGCTGACGTCGATGCTTTTTGGCGATCTTGGCAGGCGGTTGTTGGCTTGAGGTGGGAGACGGTTGGGGCTAGCTGTTTGGACAAGCTAAGTCGCTTCAAGGGGAACAGTTATACTGATAATGAACCACTTAAGCGGAGATTTCAACATAAGAATCAACAACATCTCGCTTAAACGAATCGAACTTTATATTTGGCAATTGAAATGGTTCCATAGAACACGCGTTAATAAAGTTTCAAAAATTTCCATATCAGTTAAGCTTTTCGCCTTCATTGATTGAAAATATGCGAACAACATATTATCAAAGCAAAATATGGTTTATCTGAAATGGCCATAAGTAGTCCACCAAGCTGGTTAATTAGACATTTTCCGTTTATGTTCTACCACATGAAAGAAATACGCGTGCACGACGCACCAGCACAACCCATTTATTCGCCGACTTAAATTTCAAAGAAATGACACGATTCGACTGAACAATTTGCTGTCAGAGCAAAATTAAATGACTGTGTAGCATACGCTGTGCACAATCTTAACCAGACACACTTTTATTGACCGATACCAATTTATTCATACTTGATTCAACCGAAACTATAAAGATGCAGCATAAGCAAATTCCGATCAACTCATCGAAACAGCGCAACTCGTAAACAAGTTGCGACCCGATTGTGCGCGAGCATTGCACCCTAGTAATATGATCCATGGCAAGCCGGCGTCGGGCATTCGAGCCAAGTAAGCATGACCCACAGCGGGCCGGATGTTATGAAACAGACAGGGAACGATGCGCGCAAAAAACCTTTGCGCGATCGAAGTCAACAACCTAACTATTCTTGAAAAACATCAATATATCCAATCAGCATTTATAGAACCGATAAACAACCTTTGTAAAGTAGGACAGCCTCATCACCAACACTTATTCAACCACCTGTAAACTAGCCCTAAGAAACCGTATAAATAAATCGATACCGAATAGACCATAGAACTATTCGGTGGACACTGATCGGACGTGGTCATAATGCCCGTCGCGCATCCAGTAACTAAAAATCTCTGAGTTTTCATCTAAGTCCAAGTTGTACACGATGACAAACCTTTCGCTTTGATAAGTCCGCGACCGCGAGTGGTTTCACGCAGTATGCGTTGATACAAGGTGACCACGAATTATGGATACCGTATATCCACCACAACTGGAAATGAAAGTAATTACTGAACTGATTTGAGCTGTACCAACGGATACTGAAAAACTGATTAAAAATCCTTTGGGGTTCAGTGAATGGATCTTGTTGTATCATAAATCAATTTAATAAATTTAAGTTTGGATTGGGTTGCATGACTTATTTTGGGTGTACAACTTGAGAACTGGAATTTTTTCGAGAAATTTTAAGCTTTATTGGGGAAAAATTTTACAATATACTTGTTTGAATAATAACCCTACGTTGTGTGTTTTTGTGTTTTACGTGACCTAATTTTATTTTAACTTTAATTTGCTTAACGATAGACTTAACAAACGTCCGACCGACGCGGGAGTTGACGAAGAAGAGAGATTACAAAAAGATGGTTTCCCGCGTCGGCGTCTCTATCACACACACGCACATACATGTATCGACGATGGACAACTGAGCTACTGATAGAGCGATACGACAACTCGCTCTTATCAGCTAAGCTCTTAAACCTAACACATAAACGCGTCCCCTGCCTCGAACCACATTTGTCACAACAATACTCTATTCAATGTATTGCCCATCAGAAGCTTTCACTTTATCCCATCATTTAGGCAAATTATCAATTCCAACCCAAAAAATTTGGGCCTTGCTCTGAAGTGAAGCGTATTCCGGTGAGGGCGTTTTGCTTCGAGCGAAATAAATGACAGTCCGACGGAGCAAGTCCGGATTATAAGCCAGATGAGTTTGCAAAACTTCTGATCCACTATTTTCCCAATAGTTTTTCCCGGGACTTGCAACATGCGGCCGAGCGTTGCCCTGATGAAAAAGCTTTGCCTCGACTCTGATCGCATATTCCGAGCGTTTTTCGATGATGGCGCGCTTTTGACGTAAAAATGGTGATCGGTACAGGTCACCTGTGATCGTCTGACCCGATTTCAACAACACATGATGAAACGGCCCCTTCTGATCCCACCAAATACATAACTTACCCTTTTCGCCATGGATATTTGGCTTCGCCGTTGATTTCGTTGGCTTGCGGGCTACACGAATGACTTATTGCGCCTGTCAAAATGGATCCGTTTTTCATCCCTTGTCACAATCCCATGCAAAAATGTTTTCCACTTAAGGCCCTCAAGCAGCATTTCAGACATACAGAAGCGCCGTTCAACGACTCTCGGCTTAAACTCATAGGGGACCCAATTACCTTGCATCTGAATGTATCAAGCGGTTTTCAAACGGTTCGAACTGGTTTGCTGAGTCACTACCAACGATTTACCAAGTTCAGCTTGTTTTTGTCTTCAAACTTTTTTGGATAGCCTGGGCGTTCAAGGTCCTTTAAGTCAAAATCGCCCGAAGCTTTGAAACCATTCAAAAACTTTGCTTTCGCTTCAGCATCATCGCCATAAACTTCTTCATGAAAACGGTTACTTTAAATAGCAGTTTTCTTTGCAAAAAATAAACAAACAGATCCTCCAGCAAATGCTGTTGTTTACAATTTTCACCGTTAATCACCGTGAAAAATACTGATGATGCAAAATAAAATTGTTTTGTTGACTGATTTTGATGGCTGTCAAATGTACCTTCGAAATGACATGTATATAAAGTTCATCGATTAATCGAATTTATTATGAATTTACGACTTGAAAAGGTTTAAACATGATAGCTATCTAAAACATTTCTAAAGCGGTAGAATCAAAAATTTGTGTCATTACCATCTACTTTCTCGCGCAGTGCATCCTCGGATGATTTTGAAATTTGCAAATCAGGTCAGACTAATTTTTGCGTAGAATGTGGTTATTTCACCATGCCCCTCACTTTCAGCTCGACTATTGCACGTAGCTGCTAGATGCCGCACTCTGGAGAACGTGTTGGGTGGATGGGGGAAGGGGGGAAGGAAGGAGGCATTTTGCTTGGCTGTACCCTGAAACCTACTTATTTTATAATAGATAAGTAAGGCAAAAGAAAACATAGACAATTTACTGGAATGCGGTTAACTTTTTGTAAGCAGACCAACATCATCCATTGTAGCAATCAGAGTTTAAGGACAAAGCCATACAAGAAGAGAGGACACTATACAACGCAAGCCCAATCCTCATGGGTCAGCACAAACCAATCATCGTGACTCGGACTGCGATCATCGCGACACGATCCATAAGCGTTATGCAGCGTTGCAGTTGCCGCACATATGTAGGTTGTTGGGAAAAAACAAAAGTTTTTTAAAAACCCAAACCCCAGCAGCAATGTTGATTTTGATTACCTCTTTCCTACAATTGATGTCTTACCTACCCAGATATTCAAATCCGGTAAATTTGTTGATAAGGTATTCAACGATGAAAAAAGTCGAAGATGGCCATTACTTTTCTAGCAGTTTAAATTTTTTATTACATGCTTTTTTCGGGAACGGTAGAAAAGTAATATTTTAGATTGGTAAATTTTGTTAAGCCATGGATTTCAAGAACAACGTTTTGATTTGATTTGGTAAGGTTTTTTTTTTCTTGTTGCTAACACACACTTATACCAACGGCAATACTTAAATCGTAAGCTTCGTAAACAAATAGTTAAACATTGTACCTATGTTTCCTTGTACTATATGTGAAATGTCCGTAAATTTTGAATTTGACTACTTACTGGTAACTTTCTTCTTCCAGTACTACCTCCTTCTTTTCTTTCTCTCCCTCACTCTCTTCCGATTCTTCTTCCTCCTCATCTTCTTCAATAATGTCATCCAGCATCTCTTCATCCTTTTCCTTCGGCTCCTGCTCTTCTTGTATCAAAAATCCTGGCGTATCATCAAAATTTCCCTCTTCCCGCATTTTTGTTTCTGAATCTATCATGTTGGTGAGAATTGCTGGGTCCAATTTTCCAAGAAATTCGTTTACAATTTTTGGTAGCGTATATTTCCACCTTTGCAGTAAGCAACTTGCCAAATAAGGACATTTTCCATCCTTAGCTTGTAGAGCAAGTGCCAACATCTCATAACCATTGGAATCAATGAGCAGGAGTTCACTTTTCACATTAAGTATTTGACAAACATGTGCGCCCATCGCGTTGTTCGACAAATCTAATCCACGTTTCTCACAATCTTCAAAAATGGAACTCAAAGCACAACCTGCCAAATGCAACAGCTTTATGAATTCTACAATAAGGTTTTTTGTGAGTTTGTTCAGTGGCACTTTTTGCACTTTTTTAACTATGGCGTTAGAAATCTTAAAATTTTTGTCATGAACATAGTAAAAGACGCCTTTCCCTGAAATATCACGAAGAGAAAAGTATTCGTAATAAGGGTACTCATCGAGCAAGTACAAGAAAAATGATACTGTCTCCTTGTCAAAAACTCGTTTTGTCTTAGAGGAAGTCACACAATAGAAGAATGCATTCCAATTATTTTCACCTTTGTTGGATTCAGCAACATCAAACTTATACACCTCAATTAAAATTTTGGCTAATGCAAACCATTTCTCATGTATAGCTATGTGTAGAAGATTCCTGCCATCTATATCCTTGTATTGCAGTTTATTGTTCTTATTAAGTGTTTTGCAAATAGCTGCGCTTTGCTCCATATTTTTCATCCAATTTTTGGAACAGCAGTGTAATATTTCGTTAACATCATGGTCATTAAAAGAAAACAAATTTAAGAAACATTCTATTTGCTTTTCTTTAAAATTCTTCAGTGTACCTGAAAATCGTGTCCAAAGGATTTCAACTGCAACTGAACGGACATTCTTCACCGCATAGTAAAAAACACTTTTATCTTCCGAATCTTTTTGTTCGAAACAAAAATCCGAGGAATTATTCTTCAAGTCAATTAAAAATTTGAAGATTTTTACGTTTGGCTCGCGTTCAATTAGCTTCTCGTCCACACAGTAAAAGATTGGATCCAAGCATTTCTCATTCAATATTTTTCCTGTTGTGTTGAAACCGTATTCAATCAGAATCTCAACTAAATCCATTTGACCATTTGCAACAGCAAAATGTAAGAGATTTCGTCCCTGTTTATCAAAAGCTTCAAGATCAACACTTTTCCTTAGAAGAAATTCCAAGGTGCTTTTCTGAAACTCAATTTTTTCATTCTTAACAAATTGTTGTATAAAGCTGTTATTTACAGGAATTTCAAGTTTCATCATCAAGTATTCCACAATAGCACAGCTTCCAGTTTGCAATGCCAAACTAATCAGCAGTTCACACCCTCCATCGATCCCGAGAGTGGGCAAAGTCTCAGACTTTTCAGGCACCGTGAAACGAGCAAGCTCGCGCTGCAGCAAGATGCCTGTTTCAAACCTTTTTCGGTCTAACCATTCACCGCTTAGTTTGATGTCTTCGTTTGATCTATGAGGGATCGAATAGTCTACACAGTATTTTTCAAAAGCATCGAAGAATTTCGTTTCATCACCGTACATTTGCGCAACAAGCCACAATAACCGGAATTTAAACGGTAAATCGGGAGGAAATTTAATGCCATCCAGTGTGATTATATAGTGTACAACATTAATTGCACGTTGTTTGAAAGCTCTTTACAGAAAATCGGATGTTTTTTTTAGTGTTGTCTTTAGATATTCTACAATAGTTTGAAACATTAGAGAATCCGCATTCACACATGCCTTAAGAAAAGAAAGATCTTTTCTTTTAACACAACTCATATATATAATTATTGGCATGCCTTTACAGCAATTCATCGGAGTATTTTACTCCCTTTCATGCTCAGGGATGAAGTCTGAAGCAATCTCCTGAAAGAAACATTTCACAAATTTCAGCCTGCTTTTGCGTCCTTCTCCTGGAGGCCCCTTGAGCAAATCTGTTTCTATTTTTGTAACTCCATTCAAAAAGTTTTCAATTTTGCTGTTCTATTCTTTTTGGCGTAACGACCTCTTGGTCATGCATACCCGTTCAGGGCTAACGAGACTTGTTTCCCTGTTTGTACGTGGATAGTCAGTCCTCTCGTACAGGGGAGGGTCCGGTCTCGGTTGGGATTCGAACCCACGCCGTCGAGGTGGTGAGCCCCGGCGCTCATGGGCCGATTTTCTAACCGGCGCTACCGCTCGGCTGTCGCGGACCCCCCTGAATTTTGCTGTCTACCCCTATTATCGAAACATTGATTTTTATCCAATTGTTGGTGTTGGTCATCGCAGTCCATCCAAAGTATGTGTGTTTGACAATTAATGCATCAAATGTTTCTTTTGTTTCCAACAGTAAACCAACCAATCTTCCATAAAGCATAGCTATATGTGCTGGAGTTCTTCCCCAAGGATCGGTGTCCTTATTCATCGCTGGAGATGTTTTGAGTATTCCTTTAACTTTCTCTCGCAAACCTTCAAGAATAGCCATTGGAAGGACATTTTCCTTGCAAAACATTCGATCCAAAAACTGGCGAACGTTTTCCACCTCCTTTTTCTGATCGACAATATACGTCAGAAAGTTCATCGCATTCGGTTGCATGAAATTAGAGAAGAACCACAGTGCTGCGAAAAATTCCGCAAACAATTTATGCACGAAAATTGGTGCAGCGTCCACAAAACCATCCACAATTCCAAACTTTGCTGTTCCGTTTTTCAATTCCTCTAGATGTTTATTTGCTTTATCTTTTTGAGTTTGTTATAAAAGTTTTGCTTCTTCCTTTCCAGGAAATATTGCGTACAAAGCTAAACAAGGATGAGTTTCATATATAAATTTACACTTCTGTTTAGCATTTATACTTGTTTCAGGAATTTCCGAATGAATTGAAATCTTCTTCATTCTTTTTTTCTGCTTTTCTTCGATGATAGATTCCATCATATATAGAGGTGAAAACTTGTTTTCTTAATCGTTAAGTAGTTGTTGGAGGTTTAATTTTGATTGTTGGGTAAATTTGATCGAAATATTTTCATCAACAGCTCAACTCCCATTGACAAAATCAAAGGAATGTGCACCAAATCTGATAGACAGATGTTCAGTAGATAAGTATCAGGCGCCAGAATGTCATCTTGCTTTTGTGTTGCAAATATATTGCAGTCTTGAAAATCATTTGAATTGACGAACTGTGTGTACGCCGCAACATCTTTTCTGTTAAAATTCCCTACACAATATTAACCGCAATGTTTCAATTCACTGTCTATTTTCTGTCGAAGATCGTAAGGACGACTTGCAAGATACAATTTGAAAACTCCTTCGAGGCTTTGGAAAGTTTTTATCATATCAAGCACAATGTCCTCATGAAAAGAAGCAGTCTCATCAAATCCCTCCATCAGAATGACGAGTTTTTTTTTTTGTTGAATTTGCTTTTAAATACTCTGACCAGGACTTTTTTCTCCGGAGTACAAACTAATTTACTTTCATCAATGTTCAGAGATCCCTCCGAGAATTCAAGCATTTTGGAAATTTTGTCAAGTTTACGCGACTGATCCATTTTGTTACGCCTTAAATGTTTCGTAAGGAAAGTTTTCCCAATCATTCTTAAAAGAAGCCTGATTGTGTCAATTTGTAAACTGTTCTGACAATTGAGCTTCGTGCCTGAAATTTTATCGCAATGTTCTAGCAAATTAAATTTTATGACCCAAAAACCCTTGAAGCTCTCTAATTGATGAAGAAAATAAACCAACCAAATCATGTAGAAAGTTTTACCTGTTGCTGCCTGATTAAAAATAACTTGTACTTTCATATTTGCAGCAACTTTGTCTAAATAGTTGCTGGATTTCGCAAAACCAGGAGGAAGAAGAAGTTTTTGGTATTTCGTCACTGCATCGGATAGAGGTTCCAATGTCTTACGATTATAATTCCAGTTGAACTTGACAGTGTCAAGAGCTCGTAATTGCTTTAAAAGCTCAATCGTTGTGATGTTTACCTCTCTTCCACACTGCAACCAGAGTTTCTCTTTTGTAGTCGCGAAAACGTTTCTCTTTTTCCACAGCATGAATTCGGAATCGTGAGCTTTTTTTGTGTCATCCTTAATAAATCGCTTCAACCGGCGCGGGATAAAACTTTGCTCTATTTCAGAGAAATCCTCCTATTTTTAATTAAAATATACTTCTGATTGCGTCGAAAAGCTTTCTACATCGGACACAAACTTCAATGTGGCCGTTTCGCATAAAATATCTTCGAATAAGGTAATAGTTCCATAAAAGTTAGCGTTCACATTCCGCTTTTAACCGTTGCAGTCATCCGTCAAATCTTGAAACAAAAGTTGTTCGTCTGATACTTCAGAAGTACCCGATGGCTCAATGAAAATTTTAACCTTTGTAAAATTGTTCATCTTTGTACACTCATTTGAAAGTTCAATTCTTGGTATACCATTCGATCCGTCACTCTGGTCGATGATTAAAACGAGCGGAAAAGCCATCGAAAGACAAACATTGTCAATTGTGTTTTTTTTTGTCTTCATAAACTTTTCCTTCTACAAACAAAATTTGAAAATCATGACCCGACATCTTTTAAATACTTTGAACAGTTTGAAGCACAAATCAAGAAGGATAGATTGATCGATGTTCCTTTTTTTTTTCAAAATTTTCATTTGTTACTTTCTGCTTAAAAAGACAGCTTCTGAGATTTTTGAAGAAAGGGTTTTCCTCCATTACTTCAGTTTTACACTTATAACCCTTTTTGAGCAATGATTCACAATATATTCTTGATATGCTTTCAATTTGTATGAATTGTAACGATGCCACGGAAATATCGCGAAAGCTTTGTACGTCGTTCTCATGCAAAATTTCTCCTTTTACGCTATTTATCCAATCTTGTAGCCAGCGGCTAAACCTCTCATACATAAAATTGTATGCTGGTCTGGTTTCTGGCAAAGGTAATAATTGTGAGGCGCATGCCATTAAATTTGAATCATCAACATTTGTTTTGCAAACAAGTCTAAAGCGTTTTACAAATCTTAGAAACTCCATTGAAGTTACTTTAACAGGAAGCGGCCTCCGTTCATGTTCTGGATTTTTCTTTTTTGGCAAAATGATTTTAAAAGTTTTTGACGAAAGACTGTTTTCGATACTATCCTTATTACCTAGGCAGCCCTTGTAAGCATCAAAAAAAGCCTTATGTAAATCAGTTTTTTTAAACTCAGGGTTTTGTAAGTATACAAGGTTAACTTTATAGAAATCATTTTTTTTCTATTTTTATTGCCATTGCCAATATATCAGTTTGATAATGTTTATACAGTGGCTCAGAAAGTGTAATGACACCTTGTTTGTAAACTTCGATAGCTAATTGCTTCGCAAGTAGATTAAGCACTGAGTTTTGATAGATGTGTTGAAATAATTCTGTTTTGAAGATGTTGTCAGGCTGCTTTTCATCTAGCTGGTTTTCGTCACGGTCGTTTTTGTAAAGTTGGTTTTCGACAGGCTGAATTTTTTCAAGCTTTTCTACATCAATTTGCCAAACTTCGTCACCCATGAAGCTAAGAAAAGTATCCGTTTTGTTTTTTGGCGAACACTTTTTGAATAACAATTCTGCATCCGGCGCCAACCCAATGTTGGTACATATAACAAAGACGTCCGTTTCTTGCGAATCGCTGTGATAGGTCAAAAAGTCATTGAAATACATACTTATCGAAAATGGCTTATGTTTTATCGTAGCCAATAGGTGTTTTAAACAGACTTTCGCTTCTTTTGAGTCTAAACTCTTGGCTTGGATAAACATTTTGAACTTTTCACCACCATCTTCGCAACTTATCACCAAGTCGTCAAATTTTCCCGCTTTTGGATCCTCACTTGTAATATCAAAGCTGAATTTGTCATCGTCTTTCGATAGCTTGACAGCATGGCAAAGACTTTTAAATGCCATTTTCTTTTGATAACTGATGCCTTTCTGCTGTTTCGTCAATCTATTATTCTGCACGCTACAAGTTGCATCTGTCATTGTACGCTAAAAAATAGTTGTTCTAGTAGCTTGTTCCTGTCGAAGAAACTTGGATTTTTATTATGTTGACCGGAGTAGCGCAGACCAATGTTGCTATTTGAGCAAATGTACTCAGTAGAATCGTTTTGTCTTGATGGTTACCTTAGCGACTTTCTCTCTTCTGATTTGAAAAGAGATTGCACTAATAGATCCTGTAAAAGAAAAGGAAAGTTCAAGAGTTAAAATTAAGTGTTTGAAACTTCTTTACCTGTCATGAACGTCACAAACTAATGTACGTTTTTCATAACAGGAAGCTTTTTTTTTTATGTGGCACGACATCCCCTAGTGGGACAAGGATTCTCTACGAAGAGAGTTTGTGTGACCGAAAGACGGTACATTATAGATCGGTGGTCAGCTGTTCGTAATACCGGAGGGTGCCAGACTCGAGATTCGATTACACACCTGTGGTGTGGTGTTTCCTCGCGCTACCGCTGCGCCATGGGCACCCACACACAGGAAGCTTAGGAATGGTCATTTCCATCGCAATGGAAAATTTTGTCGTCGAGTTGAGAAAACAAGAGTTTGAAAACGCTTTAGCTCTACCCTTTCTCGACCTCAAGCTATTTTAGCTTAATATTTGCAATACAACACAATATTTTGGCTTTTTGGGTTGCAAAATAAGAGAAATTCAGCGAAAAACAAAAGTAGTATGTGTAGGTTTCTTATAATTTCATGCGAAATATTTTACCCTGTAAACCATGAAAGAAAAAAATTAACCAGTATTATTAAGATATCGGAATTTTTTTTTTTTGCTTTCCACTACACATAACATGATAAAATTTCTAGAAAAAAGATCTTAGCTATTCCTGTTTAAAAAATAATAAATCCACCAACTTGCCAGATACCAAGTTTTTGTTGTTGGTAGATCGCGCAAATGGTTTGGTTTTCGGACAATAAATTTCAACAGTTTTTTTTGTTTGTTCGTTCTGATGGACATTTGAGGCCTTTGACATAATGTTTTCTTTGATGTTTCGTTTCAAAAGTATCGTTTTGAAAAAAGTTGAACAAACAGTAACGAGTTTTGTAGATAGAAAAAATATTTCCCTTGGCCGTGAAAGGGTTAAAAATCGGCAATGCTACGGGGAATGGTTCTTACTAAAGTGGATCATTACCGTCATTTGTTTATGTTTAACTTTCTTTTTTTTTTAAATATTCGGTATCTGTTCTACGCAAAAGCTTAACGGTAGTTCTTGAGGACTGTTGTTCGCCCAATTTAAGGAAAACTTTTGCTGCTTGCCTGCTGGCTGGTTAGTTTTTCCCTAAAACGAAGATTGAGCAAAGGGACTAAGCAGAGCAAGGATGATAGCAGTAGAGTGTCATCAAGGAAAGAGAGGAGCAGGTTTGTGATTAACTTGGATTGGGTGGCAGAAGGCAATTTGCTGAATAGTATCAAGTTAAAGCAAATAACTTCGCGATCGGTAACAAGGATTACGAAATGCAGAGTCAAAACAGGAGTTTTTTAACATTTCGTGGAACCAACAGCAGTACAAGGACTCCGTTATACTGCTTGCGTGCGCTTTATTTGGCCAAATGTCATGATTGTGCTCTGCACTATTGAATAGCCCTGGTCGCAGCAGGAGAGTTCACACGAAACACTGCACGAAGTAAACAAGCCAAATTGTGGCTCAATCGGGATCGGTTAAGTTAGATCAATTTTGTTGAAAATTGTCCTCGGTCTTCTTCGTTTCTCTTCCTCCTACACATTCTCATGTTTCGAGCTGCTTTGCGGTCCTGAACCGCGTTGTTGCTACTCCAGTCTGTGACGGGCTCTCTTTGTTGAGAATGGTGTGCTAAAGGTGCAATTTTTATCTACTGCGTAGCCGTTTGTAAGCACTGTATGTGAATGCATTGTTAGCGCTCGCTAACTCCACAACCAAGAGTGGTACTCGTTACTATTACGCTCAGTGCATTGCAAGTTGCTCTCGCGTGGCAAAAAGCGTGCTCAATCAAAGCGGGGCATTTAAACTGCGTATCGTTTTGCGCGCTGAAGTGCACAGCGGTTTGAACGGATGAAGAACAAAACAAACTCGACCAGAGCGGAGGCAGTTGAACGTCTCGCAGAGCGAATTCTACGGCCAATGCGTTTCGGTTGTTGTTCTTCACATAACGATCGCTCATGCTGGATCAAACCCGAACGAATTGACGGACATGGCAGGTTGTGGCGGTGGGGCAACGAGGGAATTTCTGCGATTGTGTCATAGATACGACTTTATCACCATCTCACTCTTGCCCATTATTTTCCTATCTTGACATGAAGCTTGTGATGGCAGAGGTAGCTTATCAATCTATACAAGGCAATCGGAACTGATCGGACCACGAATGCGACTGACCAATGAAGCGAAATATTTGAGAGGAAAGAGCACTAGGGCAGTAGCGGGGCGCTTAGGAACTCGGAACGCTTCGCTGTGGGACATCAAGAAAAAAAATTGCGATTCGCCACTGAGAAGAAGAATTTAAACCATGAAAATAATGTACTGCTAGCCCCGAATCGTACGAGTTTCTCCATCACCAGTTTGTGGGGAAGTTAGTCAAACGCAGACATAACAAATGTGTAAACCTCATCTTCCTGGCAACTAGAGGTGATGCCTGTCTTGTCATTTAACACGTTGAATTTGGCGTTTTGGCACTGCAAGGGATACCACATTACAAAACCACATCGAACGAAGTTTTTGAAGTGTCGGAAACAAAAGGACATTAGAAGAAGGCAAACGAATCAAAACACACTAATAATGATCACAAAAACTGGTACAAAGATAGCTTACATATGGAAATATGTATCATGGGTTAAACTTTCATCCATCTAGGGTAGTGATGTCAAATTCGTTTAACCTCGCGGGCCACATTTCGCCCCAAAATAGGTTCGTGGGTCAAAACGGAAAATTGATTGTTTTGATGGAAATACGTTCTTATCAGTGTGGTAAGATCAAAACAGTCTATCGTATTTAACACCTTCAAAATTTTTAAATATTATATTCATTCTTATAAAATTACTTCTTATAAAATACAATTTTCTGTAAAAGATAAATTTTCTTTAACACTATTGTGCGTGTTGGTAAAGATTAAAAAAAAGTAAATTTACATTATTAATACAGCTAACTGATTGCTCCACATCAATTATTTAATTAAGATTGCTCTTGTAGTTCATGACGTTTGATTTGTATTAACATGTTTCGTACCGCGTCACTCAAATATGGGTAACAGCAGTTCTAGTTCTAAAAAGTTTTTGACCCATAATTAAATGAAAATGCTAAATAAAGTTTGATGTAATATTTTACACAAGTTTTTGAGAAGCTAAGTTATGCTTGGCCTTCGAAAACAATTATCTTAACAAAATTTATAAACAAATTGTTATTTAAAAAATTTCACTTAAAATTGTGGTTGAACGCGTGGTATGCAACGTGTTAACACGGTTTATGCGCTTGTCTCGAAAATCTGTGTGAAATTTTTGCTCACTGCAACCTTTTTCATTCAAAACGTCGAGACCAGAACTTGACCAAATTATTAACCGAATTGCCGCGCAATTTTGAAGTTTTTTTTTTATTAAATCCCTGATTTGGTAAAGGATCTACCAAATATCTTTGGGGATCCCAGCGAACTGAATAGCAGGTTGAACGACGTAGTCAGCTTGGTAAAACTATACCAAACTAAAAGTACAGACTCACTTTAAGGCCAAAACAAATATCGTATGATCTGTAAATTCATTCGCAAAAAACTCCGCGCTGAAGCGAACGATTCACTCGTTGGTATAAACAATGGCATTATTTGGAACCTGATCAAAACAACATTGGTCACGTATAACGGTGAAAAGAGAGATTTGGAAACACTAGACTTATGCATGCAGCAGAAGAACCGCTCACTGGAAGTATACTCCGATTATATTAATAAATTGCACTCCCTCATAGCAAATGAAAAAAACACTGACGAAAGATTCACACACCCCGAAGCCTCAAGAGCTTTAATCGAAATGTACAACAAAAAAGCAATCGATGCTTTCATGAGAGGACTGGATGGAGACGTTAATTTATTCATTAGAAATTATGAACCGACATCCCTTGCAGGTGCATACAGCTACTGCATTTCATTTCAAAATATTGAATGTAGAAAAATGCTTACCCAACCAAGGCCATATATCCCACCAACTGCACCAAGGAATATGATTCCCTTACCGCCACCAACGCGCATAAGATATACAAATCCACATCCGCCACCAACGCCTTACCATCCCAAACCGTTCACGGGAAACAGAAATTTTAATAATTTCGCCCAAAAGAACAACCAACACTACCAACAAAAACCATTTAACAATTTTCAACGTCAACCGCCACCAGAGCCTATGGAAGTTGACCATTCCATCAGAACACAACAAGTGAACTATGGAAACCACCCTAATTCAAACAACGTTCGACCCCCAAAACGTCCCAGGGTCAATAATATCCAAACACAGCCAGGACACTCAAATACGGTGAACCACATAACGGATGCCAATCCGCCACAACAATTCGAAAACGGTAACCCCGCGAACAACACAATAGATAACAACACATTACAATCGTTCGAGAGATACCTTCGAACCATTGAAAAACAAGAAGGATGCAACTTCAGTGACACTGTCGAAGTCGCAGAACTTAATTTTAGACTAAACTCGGCGTTGCCTTATTTTCGTTTTTTACGGTACCGCCTCGGAGCCATTAAAAATGCTCATTGATACCGGTTCTAATAAAAACTATATCCACCCGAAACATGCTAAAATTTCCCACAAAATTGATAAACCATTTTATGTATCTTCTGTAGCAGGAGACATAAAAATCGAAGCTTATTCACAAGCTCGACTATTCAAACCATTTTCAGATAAAATGTTAAAATTTTATCATCTTGAAAACTTGAAATCATTCGATGCCATAATAGGGCACGATTCACTGACAGAAATCAAAGCAGTTATTGATACAGCCAATGATGAATTAATCATTGACGGCACAAATGTAATACCCCTACAACAACATGAACTACGGGAAGTAAAAAAAAATAAACAAATAAAATTAATAAATAGACGGCACTTTTAGAGTACATTTCGGAAAAATATGTCTCGTTTACATCGATGACTCATAGACACATTACGAGCCGCAAATTTCATAATACAGCTAGACAAATCCGAATTGTAGAAAACAGAAGTCGAATTTCTTTGAATCATTGTCTCAAGTGAAGGATTCAGGCCAAACTTAAAAATGTTGAAGCCATAAGACAATTCCCAAAACCACAGCACCAAAAAGTACTGAGAAGATTCTTAAGAATGTCAGGTTGTTACAGCTGGATTTTTAAAAACTATGTACATTTAGCAAAACCTTTGACAAACTTCTTAAGACGGGAGGATGGCCATCGCCAAATTTCAAAACAGGAATCAAAAAATGTTCCATAAAAATTTTATCAAAATGCAAATAAATGTTATATAACCATTACTTGTTGTGTTCAGTCGGATGTATAAATAAAAGTTTACAAACATGCAAGAACGTGTTTTCGAAGCAGTAAACTCTACATTAACAGCGTGCAACGAAAGTATAAACAAAACGTGTCGCACAAAAACTGTGCGAGAGATGAGAGATTTCGTGTTTGACTTTATCATACCTTCTCAGGCCAGTGCTTTTCTACCTTCCCGCTTATATGCGACCCAACGGAAGTTGACGAACACGAATCACATCGTGAAGTGACCCACAATCGGTTACCGTAGCACGGATTTTTGCAAACAGAGCTTCGTTGATCGAAGCGTGATATTTTCTGGCCAAATAATAGCCTTCTGTTTTACTGGGAGATGGGTCAATGTGTAATATATAAAAGGAAACTTACCGATTAGTGAACATTCGAATTGATGCAGATGAAAGGTGGTGTTGGGAAGAACCAGAGTAAAACAGCTTTCGTTGATCGCTAAGAAAAAAGACGTTTGATAAAGAACATAAAACTGTAGTGATAGTTTGGGATTTAATTTTCTATTAATTTGTTAATTGTTATTTAGATTCCCATTGGTTGTTTTGTTAAGAAACGATCTTCATTCCATCAAACACATTTCTAATACAGTTATACGAAATGCCACCTAAGAAACAAAAGATGCATTAGTTTTTGATGCAACGGTTGAAATACGGGTACCCGTTATGGGTGAATTGGTGGTCAGACAGGTAGGAACAAGTCCTGTTCGTTCCTGTGAGCGCTTAAATGCATCACCCTGTACCTATATGGTGGTGCCTTTGAAGGGTTTTTCCAGACATTTTTCGACAAACAACATCTATCAAGACTCGAAGTATGACGGGCTTGTTGGCTTCGTTTGTTCTTTTCTTGAAAGATAAACTTTCTACTGCTGTTGACAAACACTTTTCATTTTTCTGCAGCAAACCAAACTGTTTAGGCCCTTTATTTAATGATAGTTACGTAAAAATGGCTCGGTATGTCTTTCGAATTTGTTTTGATCTCACACCAGATCCAAGGTGTGGCCTGGGTTTATCGATTTTTCGTGACTTTATATTTCTATAAGAATGTGCCTATGAAAAGCCAGCAAAATATCAGATGTATCTGTTTTCTCACATTTATTAAATAAAATACTGGAAAATGTATGATTAATCCCTGCGGCCCTTTGAGACTTTTGTTCCGCTTCAAAGCTTATTTTCAACTTCAAACTTGCTGGCCTTTTACGGAATTATATCAGCTTGAAATCAAAGAACGACTTTTTCTGCATCTTTTTTGTGTTGACATACTGTTGGAGACCATAGATTCTGAGTATCTCACGCACATTATGAAGTGGAATCCTTTATTCGCAATGTACATCTAGCTTCAACTAACTTTTCAACCAATCGTAAAAGGCATGAACTCCAGGCACGTGTTCACTCTTTGCGGTTGTGACCCTTTCTGAAATCCCCTTGAAACTGCTGTAGCATGCCTATGCCATACGGCTTAAAATCCACCACCACAGAACAACCATGTTTTTCCAGAGCTTGGAAAGCACAATGAACTCTCCGTTCCATAATCAAATGATACGAACAAGTATCGAAAACAACAAAATAAGGTAACACCACATCAAAACAAACATAACCCATTTCGGTAAAACCCAAACTCAGAACCAACAGCAAAAACACTCAAAACTGCAATCTGGGCAAATTGATAGATCGACGCACCTAGCGATACAGCGCAATCAAGTTGCGACACGATCGTGCGCGAACATTGCACCTAAGTTATATGACCCACGGCAAGCCAGTGCATGAAAAAACAGGGAACCAACGGGTTCGGGCATTTGAGCCAAGTAAACATGACCCACTTCGGGCCGGATGTAATAAAACAGGCAGGGGACGAGGCGCGCAAAAAACGTTTGCGCGATCGACGTCAATAACTTAACCATACTTAAAAACATCAAATTATCCAACCAGCATTTACAGAACTGACAAACAAATTTTGTAAACTTGGTCAGCCTCAAACCCCACACTTATCCAACTACCTGTAAACTTGCCTTACGAAACGGTATAAATAATTCGATGCCGAATAGACAAAGACACTATTCGGTGGACACTGATCGGACGTGGTCGTAATGCCCGTCGCGCATCCAGCAAACTTAAAAACTTCCGGTTTTTCATCTAACTTCAAGTTGAACACGATGACAAACCTTCCGCATTTAAAAGTCTGCGACCGCGAGTGGTTTCACGCCGCATGCGTTGATACAAGGTGACCACGAAAGTAAACCACTGGCCAAGGCTTATACTGGAGCTGATTAAACTACATATTGAATGGCGTGGTAGTAAAATTCTAGTTGCTTTTCGCTACTGCATTTTTCTTCTTTTCCTTCTTCTGTCAACTGACGAGATTTTGGCACATGTCGTACAAGCTACCTTCAACATTGTTTGGGCTGAAGCAAGGTACCGATTTATTAAATGGATCGACAGTATAGACGACTAACTTTGAATCAATCCAGTGTTCCATAAGCACAGTAATTCGTTAGACCAGCATACAAGGGATTTGTAACAGCTAACCCAACATTTTGAACACCGTTGTCTAGCGAAGTATTGAAAATCAATTAAATTTATTCGCTCGCTAAGAGCACAAAAATGCTTGAAACTCGCATTGTCGATAACTGCACTAAATTTATTCACAAAACCAGATTTCAACCTCATTTGTGACCTTTTACCGATAACACTCCATTGATCCCTTTTCATCGTCTTCCGTCTAAAAGCGGACGGAATCTTTGCGACCCCCTGCCCTTGGACGGCACTGCGGTGTTCTTTCGTACTCTTTTCTCTGATTTTGTGCCTCTTTTTCACTTCTTTATGGTCGCTGCTAACTCGGTTTGCTTTCTTATCAGAGAAAGATACTGTTTGACGCAGCAACATACCATATTATCGCTTTTGCATGACAGAAATCGGCATTGGCTACCGGTTTGCAAGTACCGGCTCACGTGAGGACTTGCTTAATATAATTGATTATTGTCTTGAAATTTTCTTGGAAAATTTTAATCTAGTTTTATTTTTTTTTTATTGTGTCGAACTCGAATGTCGACTCGTATCGAATCGTATCTTAAAAACACAAAAACACAACATAGAATACACCAACAAAAAACTTAAAAGAACCTACTTCAGGCACTTGATCTATCTTTTCAATTGTGACATAATTTTGTCATATCCGTTTTATTGTTACTGATTGAAAATAACACTGAACGAACTTTACCACTGACCAAGGCGTAAACAGAACCTGCTTCAACTCGAGAGTTTTATGACCCTCTGCTGTGTGGGTTCTATTTTCTCATCAAAGTTAAACAAGTAGATGTCAGCGTCGGCGTGTTTGAATGTTTATGTTAAAAATTTGCACTTCGGTGTTTGCCAAGAGACTCATGGGTTGAATTATTCTCCCATTATCGCAGGAAGGGAAAACTGACCTCAGACTGGTGCAATGCAAGCCATGTGTCTTTGACAAGCAGCCTAGACCTTCGTTTGGGCTCAAGCAAGGTACCCATGTAAACAAAGGTGGGAAAATAAAGACAAAAAGCTTTGAGTCAATTTAGCCAATCGTTAGCACAGTTATTTGTAAGACGAGCGTTCCACGGATTTGTAACACCTTACCAAACATTTTATTGGATGTAGTTGAGAAAAGCGGTGACAATAATTCAATGATTATCACTCGCTGAAAAGCCTCAAACTGATGGCATGTCGGTTACTGAGCTTGTTTGTTTAACAAAACCAGGTGTGAACCACATATGTGTGGTTTTGCCGATAACATTCTCACGATGCCCATAAACATACAACTATTCGAGACGTTGTGCTTCTGCGCTATTTTAGAGCCATCAAAATTATCTTATACCATCAATTAATTTTAAACACGAAATCAGCAAGCGAAATAGCTAAGCTTCAATATTTTGAGCTCGCGTTCCACCACACGAAAAATATTGACCCTCATTTGTCTGTTTTACAATTCAAAATCAATAGCAGACTTCTGTTTGTATTTCTAAGATCTTCCTCATAACAACTTTCCATCGATATCTATAAAAAAAACTGACAAATATGTGCGCTCTCCTCACTGCCCTAGGAATCATTGGCAGACTTATTGTAAGAAGATCCAATGCAATACATAGATCTAATTTTTTTGTGTTTACACCTATAATATGTAATAAGGCACTTTTTGCACCAGTTCAAGCAGCACTTCATTCACTTCAATGCGATGGTGTGCATACTACATGCTTTGTCGGAAAGGCTTTAAGCTGGGGATATGTTACCCAGCGAACACATGCACTCGCAGCAGATTTACCAAAAATTCGTGTTTTTATAAAATGTCATCGAACACTTTTTTCCACCTACCTTTTATCTCGCAAATTTCTTTTACGGCACTGTTCAATGAGGTTTACGCAACTTTTTAACCAATCTCAAAAGGCACTACCTTCAGGCACGTGTTCACTCTTTGCGGTTGTGAACCTTTCTGACATCCCCGTAAAATTGCCACTGAAAGATAACATCACCGGAAAAAATACACCACTGGCCAAGGCGTGTAGAGAACGTGATAAAACTTCATATCGAACGACGCAATAACAAATTTGAGTAGCTTAACCATCTAGCTGTGTTTATTCAAATTTTCTAGATAAAATTTTAAGCGCTCATGGATAGTTTCGATTCCAGGATATACAAAAAATTTTACTTATGCATTTTGCAGCATTTTTGTCAACTGACGAGCTTGTTATACTTGTCGTCCGTAAAAATTATATTCTGTAAAGATGTCAAGCATGCAGCAATCCCTCTTTCGAGCTGGAAAAGTGTTCAAAAATAGGGATACTAGTACAGGGATGAACATAAAATGTTTGGTTTTTTGTTTCTTCGTACAACATTGAGAAGATGTTTGTTACACAAAATTGAAAAATATAGCATTGCGGTTTGATAAATCAGCTTTGTTGTGTCGTGTTGTTCATGCTTGGAATTTAGCCTTTGAGTGCTTGCCAAATAACTGTTCGATCAAATGATTCCACCATTAGTGCATGAAGCGAAAAACTGAGTTAAGGTTTGCGCAATGCAAGTTATGTGCTCTTATCAAGCTAGGTCCTGGTCTTTGTTTAGGGCGCAAGAAATGCACTCATTTAAGTAGTAAATTGAAAGCATAGATTACCTTCTTGAAGTCAATCCAGAGCAAATTAAGAACAGTTATTTGTAAGACGATCGGTCAAGTGATTTGGACAAGCTCACCAAGCAATTTGTCCACTGTTGTCGGACTGTCGATAACTGCACTTACTTTTCTCACACAAGCTGATTTCAACCCCATTTCTTAGCTTTTATCGATCAAAACCCAACTATCCCTGTGAGAAACAGTTGTGATTCATACGCCAGCTGCCAATTCGGCTAATGACGGGTCGGCTGATTGGTAGAATCGATCACCCTTGGCGTCGGCCATCGGCGCTAGAAAAGGATAAATAGGGTGTGTTTGGGCGCAATTGAAGATTTGTACAAATAGGAACAATTTAATAAAGACCAATTTCTTCCGCTCCACTGCGATTCCGATTAAATTTCTTATATTTTATCTTTCCTTTGCACATGTTAGAACACTTTCTAACAATCCCTGTTCATCATCTTCTGTTTGAAAATGGACGGATGTTTTCCGAAAGTCTGGCCTAAATCTTTAATGCGGTAATCTTTCGTACTTTTTCGACTGATGTTGTGCCTCTCTTTCACTTCTTCATGGTTCCTGCTAACTCAGTTTGCTTTCTCATCAGTGGAAGATACTGTTGCAGCTGCTGTGGCAACCGACCGCTCTCGTAATGATGTGTTTAACCCCTTCACAGTCCAACAAAGTTGAGAAAAGTGCTCAAAAATATGTCACACTGTTTTTTGACGTGTTTGTACAGATTTTGATCTAGAAACGATGAAAGATTTAAATTTTCCGAAAAACTGCGTGTAGTTTTTTATAAATTGTCAGTTTGTGATCAGCAATAAACTCCCGATTCTAAGCAAAACTTTGGTTCAATTGAATCGATCAGGGTTAAATATAAAAAAACAAATTTGTAAACATTTAAGAACGTGTTTTCAAAGCAAGTGCACTGTAAATAAACGACGCGCAGCAAAGAAAGGAAAACAACGTGCTACAGAAAAACTGCCCGAGCCAGACTTGGGTAAAGCAGTACAAATTCCATCCGCTTGCTCGAGTCAGGCTTGGGAAAAACTGTGAAGGGGTTTATACAGAGATAGCTCTACCTGAAATATTCTTGGTACATTTTCAAAAACATATTATTTTTTTCCTCGTACCGAACTTATCTGTATTTGAAAACGCAAAATTCAATCGATAAGACCGGTTGTGCAATCAACATGCTTGTCAGATTAGTCAGAGCTTCAATCGAATAAACCCGAAAAAGTTGTGCTGGTCATTTGCACAAATTTCAATCCAAAGAAATTGTGCCTGTCGTACACATTTCGACTAAAATCAGATAAAAAAATCAATCCACAATAGTCCGAACAACCAGGCAAGTGTTTATCTTACCAACGAGAACCTTTAAAATAAAATGTAATTTAATAAAATATATAAAATCAAAGCTTCGATGAAGTGTTGGAATATAGAGCAAAGACCAGCGAAGAAAAGAAAGCAGATTAAGATAAGAATAATCGCATGGCTCGACTGGCGTACAAATGACGATAACTGTGCCGTAAAAGATTCCGTGTTTGACTTAATCATGCCTTCTCAGACCAGTGTTTCCTGCCTTGCCGCTTATATGCGACCCAACAGAAGTTGACGAACACGAATCACATCGTGAAGTGACCCACAATCCGTTACCGTAGCACGGATTTTTGCAAACAGAGCTTTGTTGATCGAAGTATGATATTTTCTGACCAAAAAGTAGTCTTCTGTTTTACCGGGATATGGGTCAATGTGTAATATGTAAAAGCGAACTTACCGATAAGTGAACAATCAAATTGATGAAGATAGGAAGATGGTGTCGGGAAGAACCAGAGTAAAACAGCTTTCGTTGATCGCTAAGAAAAAAGACGTTTGATAAAGAACATAAAACTGTTGTGATAGTTTGGGATTTAATTGTCTATTGAATTGTTGATTGTTATTTAAATTCTCATTCTTTGTTTTGTTAAGAAACGATCTTCATTCCTTCAAACACATTTCTAATACAGTTATACGAAATGCCACCTTAGAAACAAAAGATGCATTAGTTTTCGATGCAACGGTTGAAATACGGGTACGCGTTATGGGTGAATTGCTGGTCAGACAGGTAGGAACAAGTCCTGTTCGTTCCTGTGAGCGCTTAAATGCATCACCATGTACCTATATGGGGGTGCCTTTGAAGGGTTTTTCCAGACATTTTTCGACAAACAACGTCTATCACGACTCGAAGTATGACAGGCTTGTTGGCTTCGTTTGTTCTTTTCTTGTAAGATGAACTTTCTACTGCTGTTGACAAACACCTGTCATTTTGATGCAGCATACCAAACAGTTTAGGCCCCTTATTTAATGATAGTTACGTAGAAATGGCTCGGTATGTCTCTCGACTTTGTTTTGATCTCACACCAGATCAAAGGTGTGGCCTGGGTTTAGCGATTTTTCGTGACTTTATATTTCTATACAAATGTGCCTATGAAAAACCAGCAAAATTTCAGATGCATCTGTTTTCTCACATTTGATAAATATAATACTGGACTATGTTTAAATAATCCCTGCGGCCCTTGGAGACTTTTGTTCCGCTTCATAGCTTATTTTCAACTTCAAACATGCTGACCTTTTATGGAATTATTTCAGCTTGAAATCAAAGAAGATAGATTCTGAGTATCTCACGCACATTATGAAGTGGAATCCTTTATTCGCAATGTACATCTAGCTTCAACTAACTTTCCAACCAATCGTAAAAGGCATGAACTCCAGGCACGTGTTCACTCTTTGCGGTTGTGACCCTATCTGAAATCCCCGTGAAACTGCTGTAGCATGCCTATGCTTTACGGCTTAAAATCTACCACCACAGAAGTACCGTATTTTAACTGAGCGTGGAAAGCACAAAGAACCCTCCGTTCCATAATCAAATGTTATGAACTAAGTATCGAAAACAACAAAATCAGGTGACACCGCCTCAAAACAAACATAACCCATTTCGGTAAAGAGAAAACACAGAACCAACAGCAAAAACACCCAAAACTGCAATCTAGGCAAATTGGTTGACGCACCCAGCGATGCAGCGCAAACAAGTTGTGACACGATCGTGCGCGAACATTGCACGTAAGTAATATGACCCACGGCAAGCCGGTGCATGAAAAATAGGGAACCAACGGGTTCGGGCATTTGAGCCAAATAAACATAACCCACTTCGGGCCGGATGTTCAGGCGCGATCGTCGTCAATAACTTAACCATAATTAAAAACATCAAATTATCCAACCAGCATTTATAGAACTGAAAAACAAATTTTGTAAACTTGGTCAGCCTCAAACCCCACACTTATCCAACTACCTGTAAACATGCCTTACGAAACAGTCTAAATCAATCGATGCCCAATAGGCAAAGAAACTATTCGATGGACACTGATCGGACGTGGTCGTAATGCCCGTCGCGCATCCAGTAAACTACAAAACTTCCGATGTTTCATCTAACTTCAAGTTGAACACGATGACAAACCTTCCGCATTGAAAAGTCTGCGACCGCGAGTGGTTTCACGCAGTATGCGTTGATACAAGGTGACCACGAGTTATGGATACCGTATATCCACCACACTGCCACTGAAAGAAAAGATGCCAAGAAAAAGTAAACCACTGGTGAAGGCTTATAGGGAAGCTGATTAAACTTCATATTGAACGGCATGGTAATAAAATTCAAGTTGCTCTTCGCTATTGCACTATTCTTCTTCTGCTTCTTCTGTCAACTGACGAGATTTTGGCACATGTCGTCCGAGAAAATGTTGTTCTGCAAAGAGGTAAACCATGCTACATGCCCTGTTTCGAGAAGGAAATGTGAACAGGGGTTTTAGTACGTCAAGCTTTATTCTGAAATCGCCTCGCAAAATTGCATTTATCTTGATTGAAACCACATTTAAATGATGAACATTAAATGTTCGATCGCGATAGAGCGCTGGAGTGCAAAAAGTCGAACGATTTGCTTTTTCTTAGTAACTCATTGAGCAGATGTTGGTTAAAAAAAACTGAAAATTATCGATTTGCAGTTTATTTATTCAGCGTTCGTGCGTTGTGAAGTTAATGCTTACAATTTTGTATTTAAGTGTTTTCCTACAAACTCACAGATAGGAAAATTCCACCATTACCGCGTGGAGCGAAAAAATGACTTAAGGCTGGCGCAATGCAAGTTATGTGCCCAAAACAAGCTACCTTCAACATTGTTTGGGCTGAAGCAAGGTACCAATTTATTAAATGGATCGAAAGTATACACGACTAACTTTGAATCAATCCAGTGTTCCTTAAGCACAGTAATTCGTTAGACCAGCGTTCAAGGGATTTGTAACAGCTAACCCAACATTTGAAACAACGTTGTGTAGAGAAGTATTGAAAATCAATAAAAATTTTTCGCTCGCTTAGAGCACAAAAATGCATGAAACTCGAGATTGTCGAGAACAGCACTAAGTTTATTCACAAAACCTAATTTCAATCACATTTGTGGCCTTTTACCGATAACACTCCATTGATCCCTTTCCATCGTCTTCTGTTTACAGACGGACGGAATTTTTGCGATCTTCTGCCCTTGGACTGTACTGCGGTGTTCTTTCATACCCTTTTCTCTTTTTTTGTGCCTCTATTTCACTTCTTTATGGTCGCTGCTAACTCGGTTTGCTCTCTTATCAGAGAAAGATACTGTTTGACGCAGCTACATTCCATATTACCGCTTTTGCATGACAGAAATCGGCATTGGCTACCGGTTTGCAAGTACCGGCTCACGTGAGGACTTGCTTAATATAATTGATTATTGTCTTGAAATTTTCTTGGAACATTTTAATCTAGATTTTTTTTATTGTGTCGAACTCGCATGTCGACTCGTATCGAATCGTATCTCAAAAACACAAAAACACAACATAGAATGTACCAACAAAAACCATAAAAGAACCTTCTTTAGGCACTTGATCTATCTTTTCAATTGTGACATAATTTTGTCATATCCGATTTATTGTCAATGATTAAAAACAACACTGAACGAACTTTCCCACTGGCCAAGGCGTAAACAGAACCTGATAAAACCTGAGAAACCCATAAAGCTCTGCTGTGTGAATTCTTTTTTCTCGTCAAAATTTGACAAGTCAGTTGATGAGTAATACTTCAAGATAATTTTTAAAATTTGACAAATCATTTTGCTCTTTCAAAGAAAACAGGCGAGTTTTTGAGACATGGCGTCCAAACATAAATTAGTTTTGTAAAGAGATCAAGCATGCTGTTTTTCTTCTTCTGAGCCAGACGTGCCATCAAAACCAGACCTTGTAGTAGGATAACTAGTTTTTTCCTGAAACCAACTCGCCACGATAAAGTTGTGTTGTAGTAAACCAGATGGATTTATCGAACAGAAAATTGTGATCGTAAGAAAGTGTTTGCGTTTATTACGACGATAAATTTGTTTATTTTTTAAACTTATTGAAGAGATGTTAGAGACAAAAGTTTCGAAATCATCGCTTTAGTTTTTGTTAAAATGGCGTCTGCGTGCTTAAATGTTTATGTTTAAGATTTTGCACATTTTTCTTAGTTAAGAAACTCATGAATCGAATGATTCCTACATTACCGTATGAAGGGAACGACTGGCTTCAGACTGGCCCAATCAAGTCATGTGCATTTTGCAAGCAGCCTCAAACATCGTTGAGCCTCAAGCAAGCTACCGTTTTAAATCAACGTTTGAAAGTATAGACAACAAATTTTGAGGCAATTCAGCAATTCTAGGGCACAGTAGTATATTAGACGAGTTTGCAATGGATCTTTTGTAGCATACCAAACTTTTTGTCATGCGTAGTCATGAATAAAATTGACATTTATTTCCTCAGTCAAGACAACGCCAGCGTACTCATCGTGAGTTATCATTATCCAAGTCAGCATTTGTCGATCATCACATTATGCTGCGTTGCAGTTTCCAAACGCGCCGTGGACCACCCACGTTATGCGGAGTTGCAGTTTTGACAACGAAAACAGATCCATACGATAAACCGATCACAAGTTTTTATTCAGCTTCCGAACATAATAGTCGGGTATCAACCCGCACACGGGCTTAAGGGAATAAATTTATGTTTTTTTTTTATTCAAACAGCCCAGCAGCCGTGCGTTGCAAATTGAATTTAAGTACAAGCGAAAGTGAAAGTTTTCACTTTGGAGTGATAATTACTACCGAATCTGATTATATTCAGCCATTTACGATGCTTAGGTGAATCGCGTTGGTCCCTTTGGCGATCCCCGTTATCGCATCTTGACACCAGAATTTAATTTGTTGCATTCTTTCATCGCGTCTGTGAAGTAGTAGTATATATGTTTTTTTGAGGTTTAGAGCTGGGTGGTTTTTTTCACCTCTTTCGCGTCAATGAACGTCGCTAATGATTCTATACACTTGCATATGCCATCCTCAAACTTCATTATCGCCCTGTCAGATTGAAGGCCGGTTTGAGTTGGGTTTCATAAATGGAAATTGTGTACATATACATATATAGTGAACCATTCGTAAAAGACCCACAGAGCCGATCTGCTTTTTCTATAAGTAGAAAAGTCTGAACAGTAGGCAATCAGTAAATCTGGCTAGTTAGTAATAATAAATAGTCCCTTAATTGAAACCGCGAGTATTATTTATGAACATTGTTGTCTGATTCGATTGGTTGATTATATACATAAGAACGTCGATTATCCAGGGATGTTGAGGCCTGGAGGTCCCCGGATAGTCGCATTATATGGATAATCAAATATTTATTAAAACTAGCTAAGGCCCGGTAGAACCTACCGGTTGTACGTGAATTTCCTGCAACTTCCAAGAGTATTTTTTGTGCTATGTTTTCAGACCATACGTTTTTGTGCCAGTGTGGCTCCTTGGCATTATTATAATTGTTTGTTAAATAAGTCAAGCGGTTTTGCCAGGAATTGCTTACTTTAAACGGCCAGGCCACATGGGTTCATGTATGGTCCAAAATTTGTTTTACTATTGGCGGATATCAGTTCAATAAAGATAATTTTAGTAAAGTAAAAATTTTGAAACACCTTTCTCGGTAAGTTCGATCTAAACGATTGTTGTTTTGATCTGTGCATGGTTAAACTGTCGACGATACACAGGCTCTAACGTAAAAATGATCGACATTAACCAATACTGTGTCGAAAATACAGTTGTTCGATAGTCCTTAAATTGGGGACAAATCTTGTAAATCTCATCTTTACTTTATTTCATGCTCATCTTTTTTAAGAGGCCGGACCACTAAATGGACTATTTTTTTTATGTGATCGTTCTCGAAGGCGACCTCTTTGACTCTTTGTCCTCATCCCGCATGTGCACCAATAAGGTAGGGCTAGGATGGGAGGGATTCGGAAGGACAATAATCTCTTTTTACGGACGTTGTGGCACGCGACGATCATCTGAAGGGAGAAAGCGAATGTCGCCGAGAGGCTTCTAGACAACTTTTGGATCAACAGGTCAAATTTATCCTGCTAACTAAATGGACTATTGTTCAGCCGAAGTGATTGTTGAAAACTGTACTTTCAAAGTAAAAATTTCCTGTTTCATTCACATGCTTCAGGTTTTGTCTTCTATTGCTTTAATTTAATATTGTATATGACTGATCGCTTACTTTAGTTAACCAATGTATTACCTATGCTTCCGTTAATAGTAATCTACTAATCAACACGCCGTGGAGGATGACCTAAGCATACATCCTAAATTTTATTCCGATGGTTGAGAGTTCGGGGGGTGCCCATGGCGCAGCGGTAGCGCGAGGAAACACCACACCACAGGTGTGGGATCGAATCTCGAGTCTGGCACCCCCCGGTATTACGAACGGCTGACCACCGATCTATAATATACCGTCTTTCGGTCACACAAACTCTCTTCGGAGAGAGGCCTTGTCCCACTAGGGGATGTCGTGCCACATAAAAAAAAAAAAAAAAGGTTGAGAGTTCGTCCGCAAAATCTCAGATTTGAACACTCAAAAATGAAAAGTTCAAAGGATAAAGCTTCTCGCTTAAATAAACACATTATTTCCGTTTCAGTTTTGAGGTGTCTAATGTTTGGATAAATTGAATATGCTACTCTATTGCATGTTTTTGTATGATAATGTTAGCCATAACCTACCAAATGATTGAGATTTCAATTCTTTTTGACCACACATGATGAACTGTTGTTTCATTTTTTTCCGGCGTCAAAATTATCGGAATATATTTCGTTTTCGCTTTCGAAAAAACAGTTGATTGACCTTACAACATGCAGGATAATCTTGTCTACTGGATTTTCCCATAATGGTTTATAAAAACTCCAGAACATCAAAGCTATGTGCAGTTTCGGGTATTTGATGTCGATCTCCAAAACTATACCATTTCTTAAATATTCTCAACTATTTGGCCAGTTCCAGTGACCTTGCATCACAAACAATGAACTTATAATCAATTTTTTCTAATGTTTTTCGTGTCGACTTCTGCTACACCTGGCGTATCCCCAGCACTGTCTATGGCTGTAATCAAGTTTTGTTATATTTCATCTTCTTGATCTCCCAAAATAATAAATCATTTCGAAAAGCTTATTTAACTTTGCGAATTGTGGGGTGTCTTATGTTTGGATAAATACAACTTGCTCTATATTCAATGTTATTGTTTGATAATGTCCGCAATAACCAACCAAATTATTGATGTTTTCAGTTCTTTTTATGACTACACACGATCAACTGTTGTTCCATTCTTTTCCGGCGTTAAAATTATCGGAATATATTGCACTTTTAAAAATTATCTAGAAGCGGTCTACGAAAAAAAGAGTTGATTGTCCTTCGGAGTCATATTACAACACGCAGGATAATTGCGTCTACTGAATTTTCCGCGAATACAAAAGAGCACCAGAATACCAAAGCTATGAGCTGTTTCGGGTATTTTATATCGATTTCTTAAAAATACCCAACTATTTGGCCAGTTCCAGTGACCTTGCAGCATAAAAAACAATGAACTATTAAGCCTATTTGTCTAATGTTTTTCGTGTCGACTTCTGTTACATCTGGTGTTTCCACGGTGGTTAGTGTTAAGCGCGATTCCGTACAACGGAAGGTTTTCGCTGCATTAACAAATGCAGCAATAGCACTACGCACACGCGTAGTGATAGACATTCTGTTTTTGGGGCTTAGCTACATCCGCTACTCCGGTTTCTCATCAATCAAAGGTTAGTTTCCGGCGTAAAAATTATCGGAATATATTGCACCTTCAAAGATTGTATAGAAGTGATTGGCAGTAAAAAGGGGTTGATTGTTCTTTAGAGTAATATTACAGCATGCAGGATAATCGCCTTTACTGGATTTTTCGTGAGTACATATGAGTACATATGAGCTATGAGCTGTTTCGGTGATTTTATGTCGACCTCCAAAACAATACCATTTCCTAAATATTCTCAATTATTTTGCCAGGTTCCAGCAACCTTCCAGCACAAAGAAATGAACTATTAAGCTATTTTGTGTGATAATTTTTGCGTCGACTTCTGTTACACCTGACGTTTTCACAGCACTGTCTATGGTTGTAACCAAGCTATCCATTGCTGCTTATGCTTTTAACTATGAATTGTCCAAGAACGCACAGCGATTTATTACCAAATCTGTTACAATTTCGAATAGCAGAGTTACGTTATATTCCATCATCTTGATCCCCCAAAATAATAAGTCATTTCGAAAAGCTTATTTTACTTTGCGAAAGTTTTTGGTTATGTGAAATACGCTGATTCGCTGGTTGGTGGTGATCAATTTAAATCAAAGATCTGGAAGGGTTTTGCATCATTTCCGAGCTTCACCCGTAACGTACTTGAAGAACGGCACACTCCTGGTATGTTGCATAGCATTCAGAAATACTATTGCACACGCGTCTGTTTTCTGGGGTGTTAGCTACATCGTTTAGTTCGGGGTTCTCATAAACTAAAAGTTAGAGAAATACGTTACTTGCACGAAGTAGCTTGTCTTGAAGAGATGTTTCGTTTGAAAAGGCATTTGTAAACATCCCAAGATCAGGAGTGAGGTTACATGAGGGCAAGTGAAGTCGAAAACTGTCTCACTATTGTCGATAATGCAGAGCTATTGGTGTGAATATGATCGATTTTAACCAATACCGTATGAAAAATACAGGTGGTCGAGAGTAAAAACAATACCCGAACATACTTGTAGCAAACATATTGACTGTGTTTCATGTCAATAATTATTCTATACCCACATTAATACAGGGATACTAATGTATGCATTAAGAATAACAGACCTACTTTCTTAATGGATTGCAGCAAAGTTTATTGCAAACATTTTCACTGCAACATAACTTCGTTAATGGTTTGTTAACCAACCTTTCCGGAAATGGTCAGAACTTTAGCCATGACCGAGTAAAATATGGTTGTCGACATGTGCTTCAGTTCTTCCATAGAAAACACGATCAGTTGTTTTTAGCTTAATTCTTGGAATATATTTTGCTTTTAAGTATGACCTTCGGATTCGGAGATGGAATAGAGCATTTGCGCTGCTTCGAGCAGCTGACCTTGATCAACGCTTCCCCTTTACTATATCTTCTTATTTTGTCCGTTCTTATGAACTATTTGGCCAGTTCAAGTAACCTTCCAGTTAAAAAAAAAGGAACGATTAAGCCTTCGCGTTCAACCTTTCCATTGATGCTTTTGATACAGAACAATGAATAGGCCGTATGAGCTGATTGAAAGTTGGTAAGATTCTTAGTATTTTAATGTTATCGGTGAACGGTACATCATTGGTTTCAATTTTTGTCTTAAACTAAGCACAATGAGATCAAACTCGTTTTGTTTAGATATTAATATTTTTTGCAGCATTTTGCAACATGCTGCGCTGATAAAACTGAATGATTTTTAAAATGTCCAATTTTTGTGGTGTTTCGTACGGACATTATCAGTTACAACTTAAACAAAACTAAACTCAATATTTTTAGGGACGTTGCCTACAAAATAACAAAGCAAAAATAACAGACAGGGGAAAATATATGGAATAGAAAGAATTCTTCACTGCTTTCATGAAGAAAAGCATATAATTTTCCATAGCCCTAATACTGCGCAAATGAATTGACATGAAAGACGAAAAGACATGCCAAATATTTTCGGTTTATAAAGTAATTTTCACACCCAGTTGGCGGTTTAACGTTACTTTTCGAATTGTTTCAAACGTCGTTTCAAGTTATCCCGCAGTAGATAGTTCGAGATTGTGTTTTGGCCATTTTTTGTGTCAGAGGTGGTATAGAAACTTCTTATTCTTGCTTTTGTTTTGTTTTGTATGCGATTTTGTTTAATAGGTTTTGTATTTTGATTTTTTTGGTTATGCTGTTTCTGTCTCAAACAGGCCGAAGAATGTACATGTTAGCTTAACATGAATTTATGAATAGAGCACTTCACAGGTATCATCCCCGTGGCGCGTAAATTTATTTTGTTCAACTCCCAAATTCTTGAAAATTATCGTGAATCTTAATTTAGTTTAGGAAACATTATGGTTCTCCTGGCGAGCTGGTGTTTATGGTGAATATCGTTAGTGTTTCGATGCAACACCAACTTTACCCGTAAGCGCCATATCCTTTGTTTTTTATTGAAAATGCACAACATACTCGAAACATTCTCATATACCATCACAATCGGTACTGAAACTTTCTGATCTGGTCGGTAAGCTACATCTTTTCGCTGCGGTTTCTCTTAAGCTAAAAACGATAGAAGGATGTTTTTTACACAATCCGAGTTCCCTTGAAGCGCTCTTTCGTTTGAAATGTCGTTTGAAAAAATTGTACAAAGGGTCAAAAAGTAGACAAAAATATTGAGTATCTCGTAATGTTGCAACTTTTGAACCGATTGACAGATTTTTGCAAACAACGGTGCCTATCGCGAAAGCAAGACTTCAGTCCATATCGATCGGTATCACTTTATCTATCGGTAACGATATCTACTCGAATTAGCTACCGCGAACGCTCTTCCCATATCGATAGATAAAACATAATCAATCGATATGGCAAGCAGTTCTCAGGCTGTCAAACAGCCATTTGTTTACATATGGCTTAAACATTAATCTGGATGACAATTGTCATCCAAACAGTTTGTCTATGTTTTATGAGCATTTTTTCGTTTCGTTCCAACAAGTTTTGTGTGATAATTAATAAAAAGTGATATTCCGTATGAATGCATTACTCTTCTTGTCGAGTGATGATAGTGAGGAAGAGGTTAATGCAGTGCATCTTGCGGTGCATCGAAGGACATTAACCGTCACCCGTTCAACCAAACCTACATGCGTAGACGTTCAACCGGACTACCCGGGTAGTCCATACATTTTGTACAAAACAAAACTCCAAAAACTACCCGGGTAGGCGGTTGAACGGGTTACGGTTAAGGAGTAATCTGAACTTTTTTGAGATCTCCGATGAAGCGTGAGTAAGCTGTAATCTTTGAGAAAATGCATTCACTAATCCTACTTGTTGATATTCTTCTAAAGGTTAGTGTCCAATTTTCGTGTGTCGAAGGCATTGTTCACTGCAATACACAGTAAAATTGCATCATGTCTTGCTCCGAAACATATGCGTGGATTATCATCGCTTGCTTACCGAAAACGAAAAGAATGGTGGGAGCATACTCTTTTGGACAATACTCGTACATATTATTAAAAATATGTGAAAAAACAAAATCTGAAATTATATTTTAAAACAACCTGTTCACATTGCTAAAATTATTTACAACTTCGTTATAACTTCGTTTAGAATATTTCTTATTATTGAACTTTAACTTGGGTAAATTTACAGAACTATATTGTTTTTTTGTTTTTCACACTGAAAATTATTTCATTTTTTAAATTAAATTAAAACACCAATACCATAAATGAACTTTTCATTTGCTACCGACTGGTCCATGGCAGCCGGTAGCATACCGATCGATATAGCTCAACATTTTGCGTTCGCGGTAGATATACCGATCGGTATCGCAACTGCTCGAAAAACTACCCATAGTTTATATGCACTTGGCAGATGCCCATATCGACTATATATCGATCGGTTGTTTTAGCCGTTCGCGGTAGGTTAGTGAACCAAATGAACACATATCGATCGGTAAGAGATACCGATCGGTATGTCAAGCCTTTCGCGATAGGTATCAACATTTCAAATAAAAGCAATCTTCAATACAAATAACTTTGTAGAAGAAACCATCTTTCTATCACTTTTAGTTTATGCGAAACCGCAACGAAAAGTTTAAGCCAAACGCGTTAAGCAGGTGTACCAAGTGCCTGGGTGCGCATGGCCGGGTGCCCAAGCGGGTCTACCGGTGATACGCATGCGCATGCCAGGACGGCTACACTATGGGGCAACTGTTGGAAAACTGCAGAAAAGAAATTGAAGGTGTATTTTATTTGTTTTGAATACTGCTTGGAGATCGTAGGGGATACAAATTTTAGACCGATTTCTTTGTTTTGTCTTGTAGTATAAAACCTCATATTTTTTTTCAAATGAATACAAACTTTTAGTTCAAACTTTTATCCCGACGTGCAGTTCCACTGTGTTTGCACCTTTGGCGGTTTCCACCGTTTCTGTTCATCCGCCCGTTCAGAGACCGAATGTCTCAAAGCAGAGCGAAACGATTCGCTGTGAGAGCGGAGGCAGTGCTCGTGCACCACTGCAGCGTTGTTGGCTTACACTCATCAAGTGTGATCAGCGTGGAGTACGGGTTGCGCGCCTCTGACTGTGACTCTCGGCGTGAGCCGTTCGCTTGCTTTCGCTTCGCTCTTTTGGTGCACGTTTGCTTTCACAATGACGCGAAAAGCGTTACACTCCCCATCTCAGTTGTGCGGGCGCGATGCGCTATCTTGCATCCTACCTGCGATCAACGATTATTTATATTAGATTAGTGAAACAAAAGCTGAAGTTAATCTACAAGAGTTGGTTAATCACACTGCGTGTAGAATAATTGAAATACAAAAAGCAGAAATCTTGCGGCACCTTTCATCTGCTTTATCTGATTCACTAAGCGTCGTATTATTGTGCTCGTGGGGCATTGACGGATCTAGTGGACACAGCATTTACAATCAACCGTTTCATGGTTCCGGAGAAAATACTGCATCAGACAGTGATTTACTAGTATCGGCATTAATGGTATCCGTCTTTCGTTCGTTAGTGACGATTCAGATATCGTCTGGATAAACTTGATGCCCCAAAGTGTTAGGTTTTGCAGGCCAATTGTGATCGAGTTTGCGAAAGAGTCAAAAGAAAAAGTTATACAAACAGTAGACGAAATCAAAAGCCAAATTACCAAGTTAGTTCCATATACAATTCAGCTAAATGAAACAAGTTATGTGACGGTAAACTATTTATTTTACTTGAGTTTAATTGATGGACAAATTATTGTAAATGCCCCAGCTCCATTGGGATCCTTAGGAGAGGAAGCAGCAGAAGGTAGAAATAAAATATACAGAAGGGGTAGAAGAGAACACGCCCGTAAAATGTCACGAGAATTCAATATTAAAGACATTTTTATGAGAGCATTACATCCATCCGGTCCATACATTTCAACAATATCTCTGGCTAAATCGTTGAAAAATAAAAAAAACAAATCCCATACCCAGACGCAGTAAAACCATTCTTCGTAGATTACAGCTCCTCAAATAGTAACAGTCCCTTGCCAATTCAAACCCAAGAAGATGATGGTACAAGTTCAGAATATTCAGATAGAAGCTCTTCGTTTCTTTGAATATCAATTATTTTCCAGATGACAATATTTTTAATGAAAGTTTGTAGTAAATTTAGTTTGGTTTATACCAAACTGAAATAAGCTTTAAGTTATTATAAAAAAAAAATTGAAAAAATAATGCACCCATAGGAAATTCCAAAAATATGTGGTTTTTGCAGCGCCACCTGGCGGGATTGTCCCGAAACATCATAATTTCGTGTAATATAATAGTATTACACGATATTACAATGAAAAAATTGCAAAACATTTGATTCAGAATGTTATCCCGGCAATTTGCTCTTTTCGCTCCATAGTGCCTACGTTAACTATTTTAGGGTACGGAACAAATTCCGGGTACACTTATTGTGGGATTTTGTTTTTTCACCACTTGCACTGTTTTAATTCCAGACTGATACCGGCTGCGCCAATTATAGTCGTGGGTCACGATAGGAAGGGTGTTATTACTTATTAAATCGACCGATCCGGTAGGCGGCTGAACGCAGAAGGAAGATCTGCTCTACGCTGCAGCTTCATGAAGCTTCGCTTGAGCTAATCTCGCGGCTCAGCGTTTATACAACTCAATTCAATGCTCCGGTTCGTGCAGGATAGCTGAGAATAACATAATTATATATCGGTGATTATTTGAAATGAAACTTTAGGTCTACTTACGGTTTTGATGTTGGACTTTGACGATTTTTTTCTCCGTTGGAAAACGACGTTGACTAACGATCCATTGGGCACTGTGAATACTTAAGCCTTTTATTCGCCATACGGTTGGATTTGTTTCGCCCATATTTCACTTGCATTATTAGCAGAGTTTCCGTGCCCAAAGAAGTGCTTAACGATCATTCCATAATCGTCATTTAATCGTTGTGGTGTGTACTGTTAAAATTTGTGCTGTAGAAATTTTGAAAAGGTATGTTATATTAACAGGATTCAGCCTTGTATGGCAGGATGGTGGTTATCATATAGTTGTTTTAATAAAATTTAGCAGACAACATGGATCAACAACAAGGAATGAAGAAATCAACTTCTCCAACAGCCATCCCGCTGCACGTTAATGCGCCTTTGGGAAAGCCATCGATGGGAAAGCCGCCTTTGGGAAAGCTACAAGAAGGGACGACGTCCTTCCCGGTACCCCCGGTCTTTCGCACTTCACCGCATGGAAAAACACCGAGTCCTGTGCCGCCACTTCGGCGCGTTTCCAACGCTGTGGTCTCGCCAACTTTGTTGTCGCGCATTCCTGTCCCACAAATAGGGCGCATCAACGGCTCGTCTGAGTCACCTGCTGTGCGCCCGTGTCCACCGCTCGCATTTTTTAAAAGCTCACAAAATTTTGTCACCGTGGCTCCGTCTACTATGCCTTCCCAGTGACATTCCATTGTGACTCTACCTGCTTCTACCCCTCCATTGCCTACGCCAACAGTGACGTCACTTGATAACGAGCGGTGGAAAACCATTGAACAGCTTTTCACAGTGGTGCGGGAATCGAACGCAAAAATTGATAATTTGACGAAAGCTGTTTGCGAACATCGTGATGGACCCTTTATGATGATGATGAACCCACCTCAGACTCCAGCCTAGGATTGAGAGAAGGCGAAGTTATCTTATGATATTGAGTTTCAAGCAGTTTTCTATTATTTAGTAGTAGTCGAGTGGATGATTCCGTGGGCACACCAGACTCAAAAACATAGGTCGCAGGTTGCCCGCCTGCAGAGATCAACTCTATTCTCTCCTAATCAGTCTAATGATCACACGAAGGTCCACTATACGCGCGCGAGTCTCAAACCTAAGCAGACACATTCATTTACTCTAAATTTACATTTTAATCTATTTTTACATCCAATCAGTGCAGTGCAAGTCAAAAATCAAAAACAAAATAAAAATCACCATCATCATCAAGTTGTTGATCAACGCAAGGTACTAAAAAGAACAACAATACATCTACTACTTTCTACCACCTAAACGATACAACATTTAACGTAGTCAGCGCAAGAACGCCTAAACCCTGACAATGTGGTCTGATTGACAACACGAGGAGGCAGTCTGTTAAAGTACTGGATACCTTTGAACAGAAGCGAGTTCCTAGCATTGGATGACACAAACTATGGTATCCTTGGTTAATTAGCTCTTCTTGTTCCATGGGCGTGAACATCAGTGCCTCGAATTACTCGCTCTTAAAGATAATCCGGCAACAGCTCATGCAACAGTTTATATACGAAGACCATTGTCTGGTACACCACACGCTGCTCTACAGACATCCACTGCAGAATATTCAGCATTACTACCGAGGAAGTGTACCTACTGCAGCCTAGAACAGCTCTCATTACCCTGTTTTTCAGTCTCTGCAACCTAGCCATCTGTGTCTCCGTAGCCAAAAAAAGGATAGTAGAACAGAAATCAATGTGTGGGGCTATCAATGACTTGTAAAGCTGAATCTTTCCAGTTAAATTCACCTCATTCCTAAGTCGAGTGATAACTCCACACTTCTTCGCCATCCTTCTTATCGTTTCGTCAATATGGGCCGCAAAAGTTAGACGATCATCGATTGTCACTCCTAGATATTTAATTTCGGATGACAAACTGATCGATTCTCCATCTAAGCCAACAGTTGGTTGCGATACCAGCTTGCCTCGTGAAAACACCAGCAGTTTTGTCTTTTTGACATTAAGCTTGAGCTTTTTAAACCTCAGCCATTTATTCACAGCTTCCAGGTCAACATTTAATTTATATTCTGCCTCTTTTACGTCAGAACATGAGGTGAAAATCACGGTGTCATCAGCGAACATGTTTATATCCGAGTTTCCGTTCCATAAACATTTTCCACTTAGCCAATATGAGATTCAGTGCAGTTTCGCAAGAGTGACCCTCACGATAACCGGACTGCTCCGAGATCAGCATCTGGCTTCTGGTCAAGTGTTCTACAAGTTGTTTTTTACAACAACTTCCAGAACCTTTTAGAAAATGTTTAGCATGTTTGTGGGACGAAACTCCTCTGCTTTGATAGTTCCCGTTACCTTGGGTACAGGAATGGCAAAGGATTCCTTCCATGCAGCTGGAAATGAACCTGTACTCAAGGACTCGTTAATCACCTCAACTAACTTCCGTCCTATGGTGTCGAAACAGTCCTGAACTACCCGAAAATTGACATTGTGCACCCCCGCCGTGTGTTTCAGTGTACTGCATATGTTCCTCAATTGTTCGCAGTCTATTGTGTTGAATTTAAATAGCTGTGTTGCAGGAGTCAAGTGTCTTAATTCAGGAGGTTCTGGTTCATGAGGAATGCTCTGATGGACTTCTTCAACACTACCAACGACATATGTATTAAACTTTTCTGCGAAAGTCTTCCCGTCGTAGACGACCGAATCATTAAACTTGATATAAGTCGCGCTGTTCTCTGTATTGGGCTTAAGCATATGTTTCAATATTCTCCACAATTCTTTGGTATTATTCTTGTATTCAGTTATCTTAGCATCAAAAAACTTCTCCCGCGTTTGCTGGATACTACTTGAATACTCATTCCTTAGTTTTTTATATGCTTCCCAATCTTCAATCCTGTTGTGTTTCAAAAATCTCACATATAAACTATCTCGTTTGGATTTTAAATTAGTTAGACCAGCTGTGTACCATGGTTTCGAGCATTTAGTCGTTATTTCTTTTTCATAGACTAATTTAGTGACGCTATCCGCTAGAACTCGGATAAGCCGGCTCGCTCTCATCTCAAAGTTGAGTATGTTTTGTCTTAGTTCTTCCTGTACGAGAAATGTGAGCGTGGTACTTGAATATTTGTCCCAGCAAAGCGCAAACTTTATGGCTTCTCCTCCTTCCAACCCTTCATCTACTCAGACGAGGACGTCAAGGAATGACGAGCGGTGGAAAAAAATAGAGAACGTTTTTAAAGTGGCGCTAGAGATGAATTGCAAAGTTGATCTTTTAGCAGAAGCCCTTTTTAAAAATCGTATTGTGGAAATAATGAAGCCAATCTCCAGCGTGGCCGAATTAGAAGCAGTCCATGAGCAATAAAATGAAGATGGTTCTTTTAAAGAAACGGTTACAAAGACACTTTCGGTAGTCCATTGCAGTGACACTGAAAATTTAATGCACTCTTCATTGGATCATGTGTTTGACAGAAGATTTTTTGCAAACTGCTGTTGGACAGAACGTTTTCAAGATGGTAGAGTAGGTTTGAACCGTTTTACAAATATAATTGACGTATTTCATCAAATTGCCAAAAAGGCTGATAGTACCACTAAATTACCACAAGTACACGCCTTTTTAAAGCGCAAACTTTACTATGCCAGAGAGAGAGAGTAATTCTGGAAGGGCTCCGACGCCCTACGTGCCATAAAAGAAAACTAGGTGGTAAATCTTAGTTTGTAAGTGATGCATTTAGTTGGCTTAGGAAGTAGGCTATGTTTATTCGAGCTAATGTATCATGTACAAAACAAGTTTAAATACAATGCAATGCGGATAATTCAAATATAATTTATTTAAAAATTTAAACATAACTATTCTGTTTAGCCTTGATACCCTAGTTAACATTTATTTAATTATCCCACTCTAAAGTGTGTAGCAATGGAGTAAATCGTGCATCTGCCTGCTGACTGGTTTTCGCTACTACAAACTGGCATTTCACATCCCATACATCCAAAGTCGTTGCCGTTGGGGAAAGCCATGTCTGCCTAATAGATATACAATTTTTCTGCCGCACATGGGTACGAAAATGCAGGCGATTGATTGAGCAGAGCGCGACAGTGTATCGTAATCGCTCCAGCCGTTTCACTTGCAGAATCATATTTAGCTATAGTAGTGCTTTTTGTCAAAAACCAACCGTCTTTGTTTCCTTTTCTTAGCATAAACCTTTCTGAGATGTTCAATATTACCTCCTGATTCCATATTATTAATGCAGGATACGTCTTTTCATCGTTCTCTTCGTCTGTTTCCATCTCTCTACGCTCCGTCATCCTGCAAATTATCTGCTCCAGCGTCCGGGATCCACCTCTTACCTGATTTTTTATGATTTGGAGCTTATTTTCAAAGGGGTAGTTGGATATAGAATCAAGTGGCCCAAACCTACAAACCTCATCACTGACATTGTTGTAAATACAACCGGTAGAGTCACCGAAAGAAGATTTGTAAATGCTTTTGGACGTGATCCACTGATCAGTCAAAATATTAATTTATTTTCTCCTTCTCACTATTGCGACTGGCGCATATTTCTTTGGCGCTGCTTTTTATATAAATCCTCACTAGCACCCTCTTTTGGTAACGATCCTTTGCCCCCGGAGGCGTTTGACACGTCCCCACAAACACTCCCACGCAGGTGTCCCCATACGGCCCTGTCATTTCTGACAGACATGTATAAGGTTTTGTATGTTGCTGGTCAGATGGTTTCTGCTATAAATATTGCTGAACTGCTCGACGAACGCTGTCAGGAGGGTGCCAGCGGATTCCCAATATGGTTTATAATGATTCGATGAAAGCATGGTTATTACGCAAAAGAATAGCTTGAAGTGGTGAAAAGCATCATCACTTAACATTTCTGACAAGATAGCTGTAGTATCTTTAATGTGTAAAGTAGTACTTTTTTAACTGTAGTATTTCTCTTTAGTAACCGCCTCGCTTCGTGGTTGGGACACTACTGGCCGCATGTGGTCCATCCGTCGTCCTGCCTGGCTGTCAATCCATGGATCTGCTCCAGTGTTGCCAGCTTCCTTCTTTTGTAGGATATAACAGCTATTCCCCGCAAAGAAACTGCTTCCTAGGGTTTCAGCCTCTCCGGGGGTCGGGTGACTCGTTGGGATCGACGTGGTCCTGTGTCCGCTGGCAGTCCTGCTGAACCGGAAAGTTTCCCAACCGCTACATTGGGGTTCAAAGTCGATGGGAACTCGGAGGTACTAGGAGTAGGGGTAGTAGGAGTATTAGTGTTTTTCGGATTCGGTTTTTCAATGGGGGCAGTGGTAGTGTCACGCATGTTTACTTCCGAATCGTACTTTTGACTTTGACTGTCAGGCATGTTAGAAGCTACAGTTGCATCACTTTGACGACGACTCTCTTCAGGGCGTAAAGAAAATTCGTCTGTCTCAGAGTTTCGTACATTTTCACCAACCTTGCGCAACTGGTCAATATGACGTTTCCAGACCCGACCGTCATCAAGTTGCACCATGTAGTGGAGCTTCCCTAATCGTTCCTTAACCGTTCCGAAATTCCACCTATTATCGTGAAGGTATTCTCTCGCGGCAACTCTTGAGCCAACTATTAGTTCTCGGATTTTAGACTGAACTTCACTTGCATTTGAATCATTCGTGGGAATCATGAAATCGAGTCTCGAGTGTATTTGTCGTCCAAAGACTAGCATTGACGGAGAGAATCCAGTGGCTGGATGTACCATTTTGCGATACGTGAGTAAAATGTTACGCATTTCTCTATGTACCTGCGATCGTTCGCAATTTAGAGATTTCAATTTCACTTTCATTGTTTGCACAAATCGTTCAGCTTGTCCGTTTGTGGCTGGGTGATAGGGGGCAGTTAGCTTATGAACGATTCCGTTAAGCTTAAGAAACCTAGCAAAATTTCCTGAAGTGAACTGAGGTCCATTGTCACTCACTAATACAGAGGGTATTCCATAAGTGCTGAAAAATTCTCTACACATTCGAATGTTTTATCCGTAGTTGTATTGTTCACCACATATACAGACGGCCATTTAGTGTATGCATCAATCAGTATAAGGTAATAGAATCCTAAAAAGGGGCCTGCATAATCAACGTGAACTCTTTGGAAGGGTGCAGAAGGAGTACTCCAACAATGAGAACTTACTTTTGGAGGGTTTGCTTTGGCGGCCTGGCAGGTCCCGCAATCCCCAACCAGGTTCTCGATGTCTTTGTCAATTCCTTCCCACCAGCAATAGCTACGAGCCAGGGCCTTTAACCTGCAAATACCGAAATGTGTTGAATGAAGTTCACTTAACACTTTCGGACGTAAGGAAGGTGGTATATACACTCGACTTCCCCGCATTAGGCAATCTTTTTGTAAACCAAATTGTTCTTGGTCTACGCCAAATCTGTATCTTGCCTCTACCGTTTTTCCTACTCTCAAGGCGCGGAGCAGTTCTTGAACGGTGTCATCCTGCATAGTTGCTGTACTCAGCTCGTCCACGGTAAGAGGTAAGGTCTCTATGGCATTTACCTCAATTAAATCTGTTTCCTGAATTTCCGTGTCGGGATCAGTGGTGCAGATTGGCAACCGGGACATCGCGTCTGCGTTGCAATGATCCGACGATCGACGATGACGAATCTTGTAGTCGTAAGCTTGTAAAAATGCAGCATAATGTTGCATACGAATCGCGGACATAGTAGGTAGCCCTTTTGTTTCTGAAAATATTTGACTAATGGGTTTATTATCTGTAACTAACGTAAATGTACGACCGTAAAGGTACTGGTGAAACTTTCGAATACCAAAAATAATAGCATAAGCTTCTTTGTCAATTTGCGAGTACTTTCGTTGTGTTCTTGTAAGCGTCTGTGAGGCGTTTTGCAGGGGTCTTTCTGTTCCATCCGGATACATGTGACTAAGAACTGCCCCAACTCCATATGGAGATGCATCAGTCGCTAACACTATTGGAAGCTTCGAATCGTAATGGGTAAGAAATCAATCAGATTGCATTTCTTTTTTAACTGTCACTAATGATTTTTCACATTTGGGACTCCAGATGAAAGGAACATCATCTTTCAATAGATTGTTTAAGGGGAACAGTATTGTGGACAGGTTAGGAAAAAATCGACCGAAGTAGTTTATCAGCCCAACAAAGGATCGCACTTGTTCCTTGTTTTTAGGAGCTGGCATGTTTTGTATTGCATCGATCTTTTTCTGTATTTTATGGATTCCGTCTTTAACGACCATGTATCCGCAATTTTCGATTCGGTCACGGAAAAAATCACACTTTGCCCTATTTACTCTAAGGTTGTACTTGTGTAATCTTTCCAAAACCTACTCTAGTCTTTTCAAGTGGGATTTTTGGTCAGGGCCGGTGACCCGAATGTCGTCAACAAAGACAGCAACACCTGGAATTCCTTGTAGGATCTCTTCCATCAATCGTTGGAATATGGCTGGAGCAGAGGCAATACCAAACATAAGTCTGGTGAGTCGAAACAATCCTTTATGTGTACTCAACGTAAGCAAATCCCTATCCTCTGGCCGTACTTCCAGTTGCAAATAAGCTTGCGATAGGTCCAGCTTTGAGAATGTTTCACCTCCCGCCATGGTGGCAAACAATTCTTCTACTGTTGGCAGAGGGTGTTCGTCGATCAGCAAATTAGGATTGACGGTTATTTTGTAGTCACCACACAAACGCACTTTGCCACCTGCTTTTTTCACAGCAACTAAGAGGGTAGCCCACTCGGCATGATCCACTTTTTCCCATATTCCGTCTTTAATAAATTTATTGATTTCTTTTTCGATTGTATCTCGTAAAGAAAAAGGTACCTGTCTCGCTTTGATGTAAACTGGCTTCGCATTTTTACGGACTGTCAGTGAAGCTTGTATGCCTTTAATCTTGCCCATACCTTCATCGAAAACGAGCGGAAATTTCTTTAACAGGTTATTTAACTCCATCATCTGCTTTCCACCATCACAGTAAGAAACGTAATGCGCTCCAGGTCTGAAAACGCGGTTGAAGTCTAGCTTCAATGTATTTTACCAGTCACGGCCAAGCAGAGGATGGCGGTTGGACTGTGCAATATGTAGTGGTAACATGCACTTCTTATCATTAACGGTGACTGCAACCAACACTTTTCCAAACACACCTATGTCATTTTCGCAATAACTAATTAATCGGATGTTAGTGGGGAGAATTTCTAAATTGCCAAAATATTTTTCTTTATCCTGCGTATTTATAAGGGAAACAGGAGATCCGGTGTCGACTTCGAACTTCAATAGGGATTGGTCAACCTTAAGGCTCAACCAGTACTTACCAGCGGTTTCGGCACTCAAATTCAAAACACTGTTGATGATCTCCGGCTGCTCCAGGTGGTGTGCGTTGTCCGTCCTTCTGCCCTTCGTCAGACACACCTTCTCCAAATGCCCTCGTTTTTTACACGCATTGCAAACGGAGGCTTTATGCTTGCACTTATCTGCAAAATGATCTGGGTCCCCGCATCGATAGCATGCTCTTGGTTGTGTGTGCATAGGCGATGATGAACTCCTCTTTGTAATCGGTGCAGCTTTCTTCTTCACTTTCTTTGAACCGTGTTCGATATATTGTACTTCGGTTCGCATTGTACTTCGGCCATGCAACTCATCGGTACCACGATAGGACATCTCCATCCCGAATGCAATCTCCTTTGCTCTCGCTAGCGTCAGGTCCCGTACTTCGAGCAATCGCGCTTGTATTGTTCGATTTTTTAATCCGAAAACAAATTGGTTTCGCAGCGCTTTTTCGAGATAATCTCCAAAGTTGCACGTTTGGGCCAGCTTTTCTAGCTCCATCAAGTACGAGCTTAACGCCTCGTGGTCCAATTGCTTGCGGCTAGCAAACTTGAAATTTTCCAAAATTTCCCACGGCGTTGGACTGAAATGTGCTCTCAGGATGTTCACAATTTCATCGAACATTTTAGTGTCCGGCGCTGTGTTTTGTAATTTGTTGCAAAGTACATCGTACGTTGCCCCGCCCATGTAGTGGAGCAAACGGTCCCTTTTGTCTTCTGCGCCCACGTGGTTGATACGGAAAGCGATTTGCAATCTTTCCAACCACCTATCGAATTTTGCCGTATTTGGGTCAAACGGCTCGAACGGGCTCGTTCCTTTTTGCATTGTCCCCGTGACACCTGCAGCGGTAGTAGGAATGGTAGCAGTAGAACCGGCGGCGGTGTCCGTGGCGGTCAATTCGGCTCTTGACCTGGTTGCAGGGGGAGCGGCACTGGTAGTAGCAGGGGGGGCAGCAGTTGAATCCGTAGTGCGTTTTGGCACAGGTGCCATTCGTTATTCACGCACTTTTCACTATGTATCACTAGTAAAAACGCAAGTTCGACTTCCTCGTCGCCAATTGTAGTATTTTTAATGTGTAAAGTAGTACTTTATTAACTGTAGTATTTCTCTTTAGTAACCGCCTCGCTTCGTGGTTGGGACACTACTGGCCGCATGTGGTCCATCAGTCGTCCTGCCTGGCTGTCAATCCATGCATCTGCTCCAGTGTTGCCAGCTTCCTTCTTTTGTAGGATATAACAATAGCTATACTACCGTAGTGTAAAAATGTCCGCATTTCAGTGCCTTTCCATTGTGGAAGATACTTTAAGGATCGCAATTGACCGCGGTTAATCTCCGATGGGAATTCCATACTTTTTAACGCCTTAGAAATATGTTTCTGTCGCTCCGATTTCCATGTAGGAGAAGGGGACAAAGCACCATCCACCCATCCCGTGAGCAACTTTCGCATTACCCCCTGGTCTATCAAATGAAGCCTGTCTCCTACTATAACGTCCTGCACTGCAAAATCGTTAATATCTAGCACTGGTGAGGGACGTACATAGTGTTTGCTATATTAGCCGCTTCGGAATTCCTCGTCGGTACGCTTTTCTGCATGTAGGCCCACGTAGATCACCTTTCTGGCTTCCTTTACATGAATGCCCACGTACTTACATTTTTGGCAGGCATGTATGGCATTATGATAAGCCACTCCTGAAATGATATTAGTGTTGCATTGCTTCGTTAGTTTCATAATTGATGTAGAATCGATTGTTTCAGCTCACCTTTGTTAAATGCACGAGCTGGTGTATCAGCAATGATAGCTCTTAGCTGAATGCTTTACAATTTTTTTTGTATGTAGAGGCCATTCAAAAGGAGCTCGTTTAGTTCGTCTTCTAAGGGACGCAGGTAATCTTCACAGTTTGTTGGTTTGTAGACGCCACAAAATACGCAAACAACCAAAACTGGGGCTCTAACAATGTTATGCAGCTGCATCAAAATTGGCCACAGTTGCGTTGGTCCACTTTTATGCATCGGGAGCCCATCTGTTGCAAATCGTTTGGAACTTTAAAATATAAATTTTGGTCGCTTGTGGATGCGTAATCGATGCGCCACAAATTTAGTGCTTTATTAACGATTTACAACTTTTAAGTGCGCTATCCTTTACACTTCTCCCGCTTATATACGCCAACCTTGGGTCGGTGTAATCCTTGGTCGGCGTAATCGGCGTAACTACACCGTAGTTTGCGCCGACTTGTTGACGAATGTCAGCAGTGTCAACCCTGCCTTGTTTCCATTCGTGACATTCCTCCCCTCGTGACACATAGTGTCACTTTATTTATCATAAGCACGTGGGGAAACATCAAGTATCGCGAGTTTAGAGGCTGGTCTTTCTATCGTCTCCTAGCCGTAACCTTACGGGTAAGTATAATTTATCAAATACGTTTTTCCTTAATACGGTCCCTATGTTTTTACAGGATTGCCATAGGACTCCTAATAAGTTCTTTAAATTCGTCACGCTGGTGTTGACCAGCGATAACGGTATGATCTCTGCTGAATCTCTCGCGCCTAGCAAAACAGAAAACAACAAACATAGTGACCCCACGAAACACGTCGGAGCAACCAAAAATGCCACTGCTATAGCTGCTCCGACCGTCGCGCCTGCCTTTGAAGCCGCCCAGCACCAACACAGCAACGCCTTTGCAAGTGCGGACGACCGATCGCCTGACCGCACCATCCGTTCGGAGCCATCCGTTTTTTCAGGATTCGGAGTGCGACACAGTTGCATGCGATGATACTGGTGGTTGCCCGGTTGCTCGCTGCTGCTCGATCGTCGATGCTGGTGGAAGGTGCCGTCGGTACTGCCGGTGCGAGGAGCAGCTGGAGTTTTGTAGAAATCGCGATGCAGCTTGGATCCTGTGCCGATAGTAGTAGCTGCCTTTGCTGTTGGTGCCAACGGTGATGGAATGAAGAAGGTATCCACGCCTTCCTTAGTTTCGGCTGCAGCCACCCTCGGAGCTTCGAAGTCCATCGCGCCGGCCGGATCGCTGGCAATTTTCGGTAAGTGCCAACTCTTTCGCCTGGCACTCAAAGTCGTCTCTTCGTCGTCTGACTGCAGCGAGATAATGGGCTCGTACTGTCCAAGGGAAGCAGCAATCTCACTTGTCGTTGTTTTGTTGCAGGAATATGCTTTGGAGCCCACATGATATTCTGCAGGCTTCGCGGAGTCGATCAAGCAGGGGCCGAACACCGTCCAACCCAATGGGGTTTGCGTCGCGATTGGTTTGCTCCAGCCTCCCTCGTGACACACCAAAGCTTTGCCGAGATGGCAACTATCAGCGCCTAGCAGCAACTGCGGTCGCGCATTGTGGTACGAGGCGATGGGGGAGTCGCTCATGTAATCGAATTTTCTTTTTAGCTCATCTGACGATACTGTTTGCACTGGAAGGGACAAAGAGCGGATCGACTGCACCTTCGGTAGCGTGAACATTTGCGCAGTTTCGTGAATGCCGGAGATGCGCAACGAAACTTCCACCGATTCTGCCTCCAACCTGGTCGTCCCTCCTGTCCAACTCAAGCAGAACGGGCTAGACGCTCCGCTCAACCCCAGACGTTCAATCAACTCGTGGTCGACCAGTGTTGACGAAGCTCCTTCATCGAAGAAGGCAAAGGTGTCCACGGTTTTATCCTTACCGTGGATTGTTATAGGTACATACCGAAGCAGCACGCCATCGTTGGTCGTCGTGTGAGTGTAACAGTGTTTAGTGGGTGCGATTTGTGTGTCCGTGTGTTCGCGTGTCCGTGTGCCCGTGTCGTTGGTCTCGTCGTGAAGAAGGTAGTGATGAACTTCCGCGCATCCGTATTTTGCGCAACTACCGCTAATACGACACGCTCCTTTGTGCCTGCCGAGGCATCGCCGGCACCTATTTTCCTCCCGTACGAGCGAACGCCTCGAAGCCACGTTCATATCGGCGAACCCCGAGCATTCCGAGAATGAGCGGCACGTTCCTCCGCACGCCGTACACTTGCGTGGCTTTGCTTCCATCGGCGATGCGCTGTGTGTGTTCCAGTGGACAGTTTTCTTTGGAGGTTGTCGGTGGGCCTCGGTTCGCTCCGGCTGTTGGTTGCTCGTAAGTGGAGTTACTTCGCCGCTAGCTGCGTCAGCAAGGTTACCTACCCAATCGCCGAAGTCGAGTAGGCTTACCTGTGACAACCGTTGTTTTTCCCTGGCCCAGTCAAGGCGGGTTGCAGGCGGTAGCTTAGCGGTTAACTCCTTCAACAGCGTTACGTTCCATTCGTACTCCTTCATGCCGGAGATACGAATCGTGGTGCACATATTGCGCACCACCGTGCCAAAGTCCACCAACGTCTCTAGTCTCTCCATCCTCGGGGCTGGCATCCTCCTCACCTTCTCAATCAGGGTTTCAATGACGAGCTCCGTCCGACCAAATCTTGCGCGCAGGATTTTCATGGCTTCCTTCAAACCCGAAGGAAGCAACAGGAGGTGTTCCACTGCTTCGAGTGCCTTTCCGCGGAGCGATCGTTGTAGCCGGAGCAGGCTTTCCTCTTCACTATACCCACAGATCGAAGTGGAGTTGTTGAAGCTCGCGAAAAATATGGGCCATTGGTTGGCGTCGCCGGAGAATGGCGGTAAATCGCGTTTCACTGCTTGCCGGGCTGCGATTTGGCTTTGGCTGAGCCAAGTGCCGCCAAATGACGGGGAATTGGTCTCTTCGCGATCGCCATTTGCGTTACCGGCTCGTTCGTGTCTGCTACTATGCGGAATTTCTAAATTCAGTGAGCGGCGCCATTGTGCATACTCCTCGTCATGCGCGTCACGGGTGTTATGTTGTGCTGTGCTATCTATGTGGTGCCGGGATACGGTCGGCGTCGTGAGACGCCAAACCGGTGCCAGGCTTCCTTCGGTCTGCTGGTGCACATCCGCCATCGCTCTTTGTTGCGGGGCCGCGCGATCATCCCTGTCGATAGTCGGGGCGATCGCCATCGCGCCACACTGCCCTCGGTCGTTGCCACCAGCTGATCGATCAGCTGACGCCATCGCGCTGTCTTCTCTACGCGCGGGACGATCAGCTGACGCCATCGCGTTCGCTTCCTCTCGGTCAACGCACCTAGTGACACCATCGTTGGGCTCGGTGCCACGGAAGGACGCTGACCAACTTTGGCCATCCATTCTGGATGGCTCGCCTCTCTCCAGAGCCAATAGTTGCTCCGCCAATTGTAGCTCCCGGCGCTCCATTTCGAGCTCGAACTCGCGACGCTCGATCCGAAATCGTCGCTTTTCAATCTCGAACGCGCGCTGGCCGACGATCCTTCGGTAGCGCCATGTCCACGGGTGCTCCGATCGCTCTGGGACCCGGGCGAATGGTCGCGGCTGCTTCCGCTGCTGGCATGAGAAATGGCCATATTAGCGTTCGTCTGCTCCACGGTTTCGGTTTGGTTTTGCTCCGTCGCCATCGTTTTCGCGGGGTTACACACTCTTCGGGATTACTGTTACTGCTCGCGCGAAATTTATCGATATTTTTTCCGCCGGTCCGACACTCTCCGGGATTACACGAACTGCTCGCGGAACGATCGATTATAAACGATTTTTTAGTCGCGGATTAGCCACTCTCAGGAATTACGCAAATTCACGCGACTGCGACTTGTGGAAAGCTTTCACAAGAAATAAATTTGTGGAATGTTGCAAATCGTTTGGAACTTTAAAATATAAATTTTGGTCGCTTGTGGATGCGTAATCGATGCGCCACAAATTTAGTGCTTTATTAACGATTTACAACTTTTAAGTGCGCTATCCTTTACACTTCTCCCGCTTATATACGCCAACCTTGGGTCGGTGTAATCCTTGGTCGGCGTAATCGGCGTAACTACACCGTAGTTTGCGCCGACTTGTTGACGAATGTCAGCAGTGTCAACCCTGCCTTGTTTCCATTCGTGACACCATCCATTGACAGATTAATTTCGAATCCATCAACCGCAGGTTTTATTTTACTACAAGCAAACAAAAATGTTTAAATTTGGTTGCACGCTACCCAAATCCATAAAAATTTACCAAAAATAATTCTGCAGCGCGGTTTTTATGCCATGATACCATAACTGTCCTCCCACGAGATGCGTGATTTGTTTTCCCACGCGTACCGGTGCCTTCAGAAACGTTCTGGCGTCCTTTGGAACATAAACATTTGTTGTACTTCTAATTAATAGAAGCAAAAAACTTAAGTGCACATGAGAAATGTTTGCCATAAGTGCCCAGTTACGTAAACTGCGTTGAATGCTTTGGCCATCATCCATCACCCATGATCTCGTCGTCATCTATTGCAACAGGAGCTTTAATGCCTTGGCCAGCGCTTGATACGGTTTCTGAAATGTTAGTTAACTCATTGATTAATTATAAACTTGCACCAGACTTGCTTACGCACTGAACTTTATCACATACCATTAACTTGATTTTCACTTGAATCGGTATCCTCTAACGCACGCTTTTTTGCACGGCACATTCTAGTCAATCTTCCGCTGCTCTTCAATTCTTCCAAATAGAAAGACATGTTGTGAAAGAAGTTTGATTCGAGTTCCAATTTAATAGATTTGATGCGACTGTCTCGGTAGGCTGATAGAACGATCTGATTTTGGCGTGCTTTGAAAAATTTAAAAACAGCTGATCCCGATAATTTCACGCCTCTTATCACGTTGACAAAATTGCTACTGCACACACGCAGATGCACACACATGTACGAACGGTCGAGCGAACGACGACGAGAACGCCAGACAATGCGGGTACGGTTGGTGTGGGTAGAACGTGGGAGCAAGCGGGAAGGGAAGTATTGATGCGGGACGGTGCACTGCAGCGAAAAAAACGGTGGGAGCAAAACGTGAGGAAAAAATCGAACCGATCGGCTTTCGAATCGTTCGTGCGCAGCTTCTAGAGCGGAAACAACGGGAGGTAGCATGAGGAGGCAGTGAATTGCTCGAAACGGCCTACAACCTCAGCCGATCCGAAGCAAAACTGCTCGAGCTCGCTGAGCTTGTGGACTGGAGGGGACCGAAGAGCGCTGAAATAGAGACAGCATGAACATCGCGCAGGCTCGTATTGTAAACCAGAACGAGATGTCATCATCAAAAGAACTCATTTTCGTTTGCTGGATATTGTTGCTTATCCTGTTTGGATTTATTGATACATATTTTGATATGTTCCACATTTCCCTTGTTGGCATTTTGAAGGTACAGGCTGGCTCCGGTTCTCGTCGTTTGACCAATTGTTCGAAGCTGGTTTAAAGTAGCGTGCTTTCTTCTTTACTCATATGATTCAATGAATTTTGTATGATACGAGAACCAAACATGGACTCATATACAAGTGGTCCAGGTTTTCTGCTTCAGACTACTTTTTTGAATCAAAAATATCATTCAATTGAATCACTGAATGTATTGTTGTACACCTACACGGCATGGAAACCAAAGAAGAAAAATGGAGTATAAAACGGTTGATAACAATTTATTTGATGATAAAGTACACAAACTTTGTTTGAGTTTGAGGAACACCTTCATTTCAACCACTAAAAACTCAGACGAGAATAATGATCATGTCCAACGATTGTTTTGTGTCAGTCAAGTTTGGAGTAGGTTTTATAAACGTGAGAACTGTAGTCCGCTAGTTTTGGTTTTCGACGCTTTCAAAGTCCCGTTTGGTGACGTAAACCAGGGCCGGTCTGTATTCAGTTTGTAATTTTCTCTCACTGACCGAGTTGATTGATCGCACATAATTTTAATACAATCCCGGATAAACGAACTTAAACAGAAGCCAAGAAAGTTGTTGTATAATATGTTTTTTTCAAGGATGATGCTTCCAGCTTTTGTGTGTTCTTCATTTTAGTGGTATACCCCATACAGATCAATAGAACCGCTCTTCGAACACCATGAACCTTTGGCTGCCCTTTGTGAGGCAATTCAAAATGGTGCAAATAACATGAAGATACGACTGTTTTTCCGTTAATACAACAATCTTCGTTATGGACAGATCCGGTTCGACCATTCATTGCACAGAGACGCTGAAAACGAATGATTCCAAGAGTGTTGAAAATACTGCAGACATTTTCGAAATGGTAAGCATTGACCGTTTTTACTCGAAAAATACAAACTTTTTAACAATCGCTCCATCTGAAGATCACCGAATTTGTAGAGGCACCTCCGACAACAAATACGAAAAAAGATCCAAGCAACATGAATAACAAGTACATTTTCCACACGACATTACACCACCGAGCAGAAACCTAGGCAAACAACGAAAAATAGCGATAAAAAGTTTGCTGCGGTTGTAAAGAAATGCGATGCACGTCAAGTTGAAGCTCATCAAAACGACAAAGATCCATATAAACTTTTCTTTGGCACGGTAACAAAAATAAGGCCATGAAGAAGGGCCCAACGAAGGACACCTAAAAGAGGAAACACAATCAGCAAATGGGCAAGCACTATAGCTTCAGCAAGGGAGTGTTCGATTCCGACGAAGAAGACAATCTGGAAAAGAGAAGAAAAACGACATTGGCGAAAACAGCCGGTTGTCCGCGAAAGCTGATGGTAGCCGACTGTCGGAATACAATTTCTACCAGGAAACGCAACAGAGTGAACGGAATAAAGCGACCGAATTAAACAAGATCATTTCAAGCGGTAATGTCTCTAGCAGTCTTTATCCGACGTATGGACGTCCTGACCTGGGTGCCGAAGGATCGAAATCCATGTCCCACCCTAAGGGTGAGAGCTATCGTATTGGTTCCGAAAACGATTCGTTCGACATGCCATAGGGTGGCGGTTTATTAGAAAATTCAAAACAGCAACGCGAACAGTGCAACTGATAGCGAACAAAAGGCGATACATAAACGACCTTTAAGTACAACGAAGCCACAAGGAGCAGGAAATTGGCACTATGAAAAAGAAACAGTACCCCAAAGGCTGAAAGAAGATAATAAGAAGGAGGTTAGACTATTGGCGTTCATCAAAAGTTCATCATTAAGCAAAATAATATCAAAAGAAGCTTGTTTTATTTATACAAAAACAAGACCTCAGGCTGAACAAAAACATTATTGAGAAACTACATTTGCAAAGCCAAACACGGGTAATGCAGCAGTTAAGCAATCATTTCAAAATAGGTATGAATTAGCTTTTGTATCTAACTAGGTAAATCGGCCTAGTTTCAGACTTTTGCGAAAACATGTATTTCTCTAGCTTTAACGGTGAGATTTTACAACAATCTTGTAGGACGTTATTGTTAAAGCAGAACTCTTTTGAAAATAAAAATATAGCCCAACGTAGATAGGGATGGCCGCAATTTTGAGCACTTTTGTAATGGCAATCTGCATAATGAGTGCCTAATACTTTTGTTGATTATTGTTTATTCATGTAACTCATTGCTTGGTTGTACTATGTTAACGTTGCTTTCACACAGCACGATTAACTGATTTCAAGTTTCAATGCTCTTTAAAACTTCAACAGCAGCAGAGAGAAAAAAATCTACAGACGTAATGTCGTGTAAAAACTTCAGGTCAAAATGTAAAGATAAACTGGCAGACATAAATTCGTGGATACATTAAATTCAAATAGTTTTGCTCTCAACAGATCTATTAAATAGGTTGTTAATAGTTTTCAATTAACATTTAGAAAACTTCATTCAACACAACGTTTTCTGTTTTTCTTTCCATTTTGCAGGTTTCTACCCTCATAATGGCAAGACGAACAAAGAAGAGCTCATATAACTTACCTATTCGAATTGTTACCAGCACCAATTACACGATCATTCTTTTGCAAGAGATTGACAAATTAAGGATGTCCTGTATTTTCACATGTATCATATCAGCGATTGATTTATTCATCATCTTGCATTATGCGCATTTTGATAGCACATTCTATAAATCTTTTAATGATTCCATGAAGATGCGCTTAATTCTTAAGTTTAGCGTTCAGACTGGACCCCGTAGTAATTCTATGTGTTATGCTGATTCCTGAGGGTTGATTAGAGCTGGTGATTTCATAGAAGGGAGGGACAACTAATTATAATGTCCTCAGCGTGACCTGTCGTCCATGTGGAAAAGATGCGATGTCTCAAAAAAAAAACGTTATATACCGTAATCACCAAATAGATTCAATTAGTTATGGATATCGTTCGCAACACTTCTTTTCTGCACACCATAACTAGCCAGAGCACGTTAAATAGCAAGATGTTTTTACCACTCAATCATTATCATTTTAAAGAACCTTTGTCAGTTTATCTTTGCTTGCTTCGTTTGGCGCAGAAAAAGGTATTCTAAAGCACTTGCTTTCGGACGACTCAATTCGGTCGCGTTTGAATATGGTACTAGCATAATTAATTTACAGGTCGTCGTTTTTCATGCTGTAGCGATTATCGATATTCTTCTATTTGTTAACTAAAATTGTGTCACTACAACAAATATTTCATTATTCTTTTGGATTTGTTAAGTCCTGGTTGGTTTAAAAGTTCTTTTCTAAGCTATGAATAGAAATGCCATCCAAAAATGATACTTAAAAAAGCAAATCTCATTGTGATTGAACGGAAAAATGATTGTGTAGCGTTTCAAAACCTTTTCTGCATTTTTTAATTCAAAACTATGTGACTATGCGGTGTCTGACAAATTGTCGTTTGCGGTCGAGATTTATCGACAAAAAAAGGTTCGATTAGCTTTGTTACCAGGTTTGCACTCCAATACTGTTTCGATTGTGCGACAAAGATCATTATCCAATAACAACATGAAGTGCCAGATTTTTTTTCAATCACAGGTTTAAGTTTAAAATCAAACTTTTGGACCACCTCAAACAATCTTTTTCGGTCATCTGGATGAAAATGAAAAAAACTGCGAGGTATTTTTTTGTATCTATAAAAGCAAACGCAATGTCAACCTGTACCATTTTGGTATTTTCTTGTAGTTTTATAATTCCCGTTATAGTTTCAGCAATGACAATGGGCAAAAGGATCATTTTGCAACTATAAGTAAAAACAAGTTTTTATATGTTCGGCCTAGTCGTAGTTTTTTATTTAAAAGGTATAAGATAGCGTAGAGGGTTGTGAAAAACATTGTCAGGCAGGGTGTTGAGTTTAGTTATGGGTCAAATTTAAAAAGTAGAAATATTCATGTTGAATATCTTTTCTTGAGATGAATCTCATTAGAAGATAGTGCTTGACTTTGCCAATCAATTATATCAATACTCCTTTTTCTTAGCGTAAAGATCTTGTAGCTCATGCCTGCCCGTTAAATGCTTACAAGGCTTGTTTCCTTGTCGCACGTGGGAAGTCAGCCCTTTCGTACTGGGTAGAGACCGGTATCGGTTGTGTTTCGAACCTACGCCACCAGTTGGTGAGCCCTGGCGCTCATGGGCCGATTTTATAACCGGCGCTACTGATCGGCTGTCGCGTACCTCCGTCCGCAAGCATTCAAATTTTTTTTTAGACTATGAGTCTTCACCTTGGAAAATCCTGCGACCAGAGTGTAAACTTCTATAGACATTTTATTCTAACTAGGTTAAACGGCCCGGTTACACAGGTCCATGTTGATGAAAGAAATTGCACTCAAATCTAGTGAAGTTTCGGTAGGTCCAAAAAAAAAAGCTTTACTCTAAGCATCAGCCAGGTTAGAAGATTTAAGCTGTATCTAACTGTGTATGGATTTCCCGAATCCCGGTTATTCTGATATGATATTGGCTCAATGGTTGTCGTATGACATGATATTAATCACCAGGTTATGATTATTATCTGATTATTTATATCGAACCAAAAAGAATAGCTATTGGCAATTGCGGGTAGTGTATCAGAAATGCGTTTTACAGAGCTAGTTAAATTCTTAGTCCCGTTAGATTGGTCGATGTTTCGTATAGAATCATTATTTAAATCGAGTAAGTCTAATGCACAGGGTAATATTCTATCTCATTAAATGCCTTTTCCCGGATAGATAAAGTTTCTCTAACAAACTGTGAGAGCCTATATCATATACCGGTTATTCTGATATGACATCGGCTCACTGGTTGGATTATGACATGCTCATGGCCCAATGGTAATAAAACAATCCAGGTTCTAAATATTGACGAAATTATCGGGTCAAAACGATTACCTTTAATTAACAAGGCTTTCACCTGGTCAAATTAAAATTTCTCCTCAATCATATTTGTCTATTTCTACTCGCAATCTTGATTTTCATTTTCTTCTCTTTAGGCCTGAGTATATGGGTCCAGGTTTAAGGTGTAATCTGCATTAAAATGTAGTGAAGAGAATGCAGTTGATTCAGTGGATATAAAGCTACTCCAACTCTAAACCTCATCTCGGTTTGAAGAACCTTAATTCAATAGTAAGCATCTATGTGTCATGGTTATCATGAGTGAAAAATAATGGTCGGTTATGGATTGCTTTTGAATCGGTCTATTTCCAAACGGGTGATTATGGACACCGAATTACAAACAAAGGTTGGGAGTGGCCAATTACCAATTGCTATGGTTAGGAATAGGACAATCGTCTCCATTCATCTTTCCCGGTTTATTTCGCCTGTGCGAGATGATCTGCAGGCACATCGTATAACATATCCTACTTTCTATTATGGATACGTTTTCCATTCCTTCTGATTTCGCCAGTGTTCTACATGCATTATGAGTGCGATAATCTGCGGGCCCCTGCATATTTTAAATACCGGACCTATGATGTCCTCCTGTGATTTTCTTTATTTGTATTTTGTGTGCAACTATGTTTCGTGTTTTGTGCATATGTTTTGATTTTTTTTTTGTTTCAATCTGTCCGTAACACCTTGTGTTTTGCGTATCTACCGGTGTCCTATTTCATTTAGTAAAGGATTTTTTCTATCTTTGTTTTGTTGATCTGTTGATTTTTATGAAACCATGCTGAACGATACATTTCTGGTAATCCTGGAACGCATGTTCAATTGCACGCGATTAATATTTTTCGTGACTGGAGCAGCGCAATTGTAATTTTTGCACCTTTCAAATTTTAAATCGGTTTTCCCTTTCTCCAGGCCTGCAGGTTTAGCCAGATGGAAGAAGATCTTATTTCCCCAGGCGAGATAGTTTCCCCAGTTAAGCTGGTTGATATAGCGATCCTTAACTTTAGCCCATGCGCACTCGTTGGCAGTATGACGATCCTTTAATTTCTCCATGCGAGTTGATTGGTTTCTATAGTGATCCTTCGATTTCACCTCAAGCGAGGTCCCATAGAAAAGTAAGGTTTTGCATCACTTTTGGTGCGTCACTTCATCCAAGTAATGGAGTGACCCTAAAGCATCACCCCGAAAACCTTACATTTACGATTATTTAATACATAACTAGGTAAAAAGGCCCGGTTACACGGGCTCATGTTGATGAAAGTAATTACATTAAAATCTAGTGAAGTTTCGTTAGATAAAAAAACGCTGCTTTATTCAAAGCCTCAGCCCTGTTAGAAGATTTAAGCTGTATCTAACTGTGTGTGACTAACCCCAATCTCGGTTATTCTTATATGATTGGCTCTATTGATGTCGTAGGATATGATACCAATCACCAGGTTCTAGTTATTCTTTGATTATTTATATCGAACCAAAAAGAATAACAATTGGTAATTAAGGGTTGTGTCTGAGAAATGCGTTTTACAGAGGTCACAGAATTCCTAACCCAATGGTTGAAAGATTCAGACACTATATCAATCTGTGAGAGGCTAATAAAAAACCCGGTTGTTTTGATATGAAATTGGTTCTCTGGCTGGCTTTTGACATGTTCATAGCTGAATGATAATAAAGGATTCTAATTATTATTTAAGTTATCAGGCCAAAAAAAGGAAGTGTTGATCACTTAAGGCTTTACCTGAGGGATGTGTTTTACATTTGCTATGTATAATACCTAAATGACCATCAGCGGGCCAAATCCAGTCAGAGAAGAATAATAGGGACAATAATCGTCATAAGCACCACCAATTGTGACAAATATTCCCGGTTTTGTCCACCTTCCAAATGCAGTACCCGGCGAATACAGACTAATTGCAAAGGAGCATTTTAAATTTGGCGTAATTTAGAACAGCATAAGCCATGAAATTAAAATATCTCCTTATTTATATTTATCGATTTTGAAACTGTTACGAAAAAAAGATTTTCACTTCCCCAAACCCAAAAATTTTAAAACTTTCATCAAGTTATACTTTACAGCCATTTGTAACCCATCGTGGATTAGTACAAGTGTAAAAAAATTTCCCGGTTTAAGATAAATACTGAATTGGCTTTCCTGGCTGAAAGTCAAGGTTGATTACTCACATAATTCTTATACCATTTCAATTTGGCTCAATAGCTGTTCAAGTACTCTTTTCACAATTGTTTTAAGGAATCATTTTCGACACCAAATAACATTCAAAGATTGAAAAAGGTCAATGACCTTGTTTTGGTTTGGAAAAATACTATCTTTTCCATTTGTTTTAGCCGGCATAATCCGTCTGAGTGAGATAATATATCCTACTTTCAATTAAGGATATTTTTTCGATTCCTTCTGATTTCACCAGTGTTCGACATGCAGTATACGCGCGATGATCTGCGGGCCTCTGAAAAAAAGGTATCTACAGGGATTTAAAAGAAAACATTTGGTTAGCTTTAAAATAGCGCGAGAAATATGATGTTCCCCTGTTATTTTCTTTGTTTGTAATTTGTGTGGAGCTGTGTTTTGAGTTTTGTGCATATGATTTGATTTTTTTTTTCCGGTGTCATATTTCACATTGTAAAGGATTTTTTCTAACTTTTTTCATCTTTGCTTTTATTGTTTGTGTGTTGATTTTCTGAAACCATTTTGAAAAATACATTTCGCGTCTCTTGAAATCCTGGAACGCATGTTCAATTGAACGTGCTAAATAATTTCCGTGGGTGGAGCTGCGCAATTGGGTTGGTTTTAAACTCAAATTTTTAAATCCGTTTCAAAAACCGGTTGTCACTCTCTCCAGGCTGGCAAGATTCCCCATGCGAGATAGTTTCCTTATTAAAAATGGTTGCTATAGCGATCCTTCCATTTCTCCTCAAGAGGTCTGTGGTAGCTTTAGTGATCCTTCGATTTCCCCTCAAGCGAGCCTTTTTCTAAGGCAACCAATGCAGTGCAATGGGATGAGCGTTCGGTGCGGCTCCCTCATACCCCACCCCTAGGTTGATTGCGTAGCCGAAATTAACGGTACACACTACGATTCAAATACTCGTAGGATGAATTTAACGAATTAATGTATCGATAATTGCACACATTCAGTTTAAACATCCACAAGAGGTGTAGCCACGATCGAAAACATGGCGGCTGGGGCCTCATTTACTCTTTTACACAATCTTCTGACATAAAGAAAAAATGTTTTTTGCAGGCATTGAAGATCGGGCACAATTGTATGTAACACTGCTTAAACAAGATTGGCTATGTAGCACGATAGTTTTATTTCAAATCCGGTATAAAAGTCAGTACAAAATCAAGTTCTAGGTTCAATCATTGTCACTTCGTGGGGCAAATGCGTTGGGTTAGGTTTAACACATCCAACCATCGAGGTTCTGCTGTATTTTCTATGTCTATCTCTATCCCATCTGTTTAAAAAAGTTCGATATGAGTAAAATTAAATCTTTCACATTGTCTGTAATGAAGCAATAAAAGTAGTGTGTTGGTATTTCATAACTGAGAAGAATTAGTTTTCTGTTTGTAATAGTTTGCTGTCCGTACACTGCTAGCTTTCCCTTACCGATCCCTGTTATCTTTCCTGCTGTTTGAAGAGCAATCTAAGGCAATACCTCTCCGTTTGTGTGCAAGGCAGCGAAAAGCCATTAAGATATTACTAATGGTAAACATATTCTTCAAATCGTGTTTTTTGTCCGTCTGCCTCAACCGATCGGTGACCTACGATAACTTTTCTGCTCTTCCTGGTTTTTTCTCCAAGCTACCGGGATAACGGACATGATGGCGGCCAACAGCTTCAATCTCAGCATAACCGTAAAGCCTGACAATCAGCAAAGCCTCGCTGCAAGGGGGCGGGGCTCGTTCTCGCGCAATAGTCAACTGTTCGGCGGATCTTAAAAGTCACAGAAGACGACCGTTTTTTATGACAACAGATGAGAACGACCAGGTAGATGTTCGATAGAACCTTTTACACTTGAGGAAAGAAGACTCATTTCACAAAAGGACGTAGTGCTGCGTTTGTAAGTGTTGGCGGTCGATTGGCGTGACCATCAAAATCATCCCTTCGTTATCTCCCGAGCTGGAAGAGTGTGTTATTAAAGGGAAGAAAGATCCGCTAGTTGCGGCGAGAATGTTATGATTCCATGTTTAATTTTGTTCAAAGGCGTCTCTTTTCTGTCTATGAGAAAGTTATCCTCTGAGAGTAATGTGCAAGTGCAAGTTCCTGGCAGCTTTCCTACTTACGGACTGATGTATGCTGTCGATAGACTGCCCACATTTCAGGAAGAATTTATTTTGGAATTTTCAAACCAGCAATCAGCAAGCTCAACAAGATCAACTGTGCTTCCTAAAACTCAAACCACAAGCGTAAAAGACACGGTGCGATACAACTTTTAACAGAAATGCATAATTAAAACCAACCAATCATTTTTTTCAAAAAGGTTCAATAAAATAAACAATCCAACTGTTTCTCAGCAGAAACATTATGTCAAAGCTCATTGTCCGCTAGACAACGCGGCGTTTAATTGTAAACAAACTTAGTAGCAAAACGTACAAAATCATTACAAGTAGCCAAAGGTTATTTAACTGTTATAATTATCTAATTAAAAACGCCTTAAAAAAGGATAAACATCAGCCTACGAACGGAAGCGGCTCTTTTTTATTTGACTGTGAAGATAGCCCGATAAACCATCGCGTTTTTTTAAACGCTTGTCATTACAAAATAAGCATTAGTACTGTTCCGATGGGGGTATATTTCACACTTACCATGCCATTACATTCCATTCACGAGATAAATGTTTGAACCGGCAAGCGAAGGAATGGAAGCTGTGTGTTTTTGTTAAGGGACGTTGATGAAGGAGGATTGATAGTCAGTTTATGAAAAAAAGACCTGACCGATAATCAGGTATCCGATAGAAGTTGAATAGAAGAGCTTAGAAAGAAACCCCATAAATATGTTTCAATAGATATATAAGCGTATTAAGATAAAGCAGTCACTTTTGAGTTGACCTGCAAAACTGCTGAAGGAAAGATATACTGCTGGTCACTCGAAGAAAAATGTGGAACATCACCGGGTTTGTTTCTCTCATTTAATTCACAAACGTGACTTGACTGAGTTTTTACAATTGCATGCAAATGACATGATGACCAACCTTTTTTCAGCAGCAATAAGAGATATGCACATACGCATAACGCTCATAACCAAAACCTAAAAAACGAAGGAGAGCTGAAGCATTGTTTTCTGCACAATTGTACTGAACGGTTTTGAAACGGCTTCAAGCTTCAGAAATACAAGACGGATTGCGATTATCTCGGAAAAAGAGCACAGAGAAACGACACAGTCTATACGTTATCAAAGCAGCAGGTAAGGAAGCACATCATGCGATAAAGCATACGAAGAGAAAAGCGGCCATCAACCGCATGTAGGCATTGTTGCAAAGTTGACCCCTTTCCTAATGTTCTAGCCTGTTCTTTATATTCAACAGACAAGACATATAGGTAAGTTTTTAACCCCGAAAATGACCCAATACACGTGTTATGTATTCAGTATTGCAAATCTAAACCACTTACTCAAACACGCCAAGGAACAAAAGGTAAGTTACATACATATTTCAATCATCAAAGCAAACGATCGCCATATGCAGTGAAATCAAAGGGAAGTTTAATTTAGTTTTTACACAAAGTTAATGCTTCACGTGGTTTTCTAAACGTTCATCGAAAATCACTGCACTTTTTATCGTAGTCATATGTCTAACTTCAGAAGAAACTAAAGTTTTGTTTCAACAAGTTATGCCTACGTACAAATTTCACAGGGATATTGTTTTCAATAATTCAAAACAAGTTTCTAGAGTGTGAAAACCATTTAAATTTTGTTTAAAAACTTTAAGGGCATGTGCATGTTTCAAAAAACAAATAAAACACAAGTAAATCTATGTTGTTATTTTTCACCGGTTTGTTAAGTACATGCGTACATTCTGCATGAAAAAAAAATTGTTATTTGCTTTTTTTTCGGCGTATCGATTTATTTGCTATTAAGTTTATATCTAATTTACAACTAACAGTAAAGTGTTGGTTCGATTAGACAGTACGATCGAGCGAAGCGAGCACCATAGCGAAATGCTCAATTTCGACAATTTTAGTCTTGAGCTTAGCTAGCAATAGCTCAGTTGCACGGGCGCGAAAAAGAGATGCACAATTTCGACACACCCATTTTCTCACGCACTTGACGGTGTCGACACTAGCTGTGCTTTGCTAAGGAAACTATGGACGCAGGATGGTAGAACATATCGCCTCTTCAGTTACGCTTAGATTACAATACTGTGGAAAGTGAGCAAAGGGAGTGCGCAAGAGAGATGCAGACAATTTCGAAAATTTTTTTTTTTCACTTAACGGTTTCTCCACCCGCTGTGATTTTGCCAAGGATACTATGGATGCTGGATGGTAGAATACATACATATAGAACATCAAAGCGTAAACGTGCCACACAGGTTCTTTCATTCAAAGATTTTAGAAGGAAGGGATTGATACCAATTCTCTAATGCGTTGTGAAAATTCTTTTGCGCCTACTTCTTTGCAGCACTTCATTCACATTGCAAGCTAAAAGTGATGGCACTGCAGGATTACGTTGTCCTGCATACGACAGCATGGTAAAAGTCAAACAAATGTGTACTTTTATTGCAATCATTGCTATAACTTTATAACAAATATCTTAAAAAATTGATTTTTCTACCACATTGACTACCAAAAAGCGCCAGGCTTTGCTTTCCTTTTTATTTGTTCTGAATAAACATTGTTCTGTAAAGGGTTGGATCCGACGCCTCCTGAAGGCTACTATAGGCTCTCCTCCCCAACTCCTACTCAATACGTCCGCGACGTACAGAACGGTAACTTGTCGCCTAAATATCCAAGCTTGGGTACACGGGGAAACCCACCCCCTTGGGCGGATGGGCGGCAAGGCTGAATTGAGAGGGGGAATGGACTGCTACTTGCTAGTAGTTCATCCCCGAGCGTCTGTTCTCCATGTTAGGAGCGGCTCGAACCAGCGTCTGTTCCCCATGTTAGGGGCGGCTGTACACCCTGTCCTGGCATCCTACGGGACGTAAAACAGCTAGGATGCGTTGTTCCACCGACGAGATAGGAGGCGGGGGGAGAGGCCTTGCAAGCCACCCCCTGTACATTTGCAACGAAAAGTTACCAAGAAGAAAAACCGATTTGGACCAATCATGCCCGACCCTCGCAACGGAAAAAGGACTACGATTGGAAACTCGGTACATGGAACTGCAGGTCTCTTACCTCACCCGGGAGTACCAGAATACTCGCAGAAGAAGTGAGAGCCCGCGGCTTTGAAATAGTAGCACTTCAGGAGGTTCGCTGGAAAGGAGTCTCGGAGCGCCCCTACCGTAGCGATTGCATGATCTACCAGAGTGGTGGAGACAAGCACGAGCTCGGTACGGCGTTCCTTGTTATGGGTGCTATGAGGAAGCGAGTGATCGGATGGTGGCCGATCAACGACAGGATGTGCAGGTTGAGGATACGTGGACGCTTCTTCAACCTGAGCATTATAAATGTGCACAGCCCGCACCTTGGGAGCAGCGATGACGACAAAGACGCGTTTTATACGCAGCTGGAAAGGGAGTACGACCGCTGCCCACAACATGATGTGAAGATAGTCATCGGAGATCTAAATGCTCAGGTCGGGCGAGAGGAGGCCTATAAACCTACGATTGGTAGCTTTAGCGTCCACCAGCTAACCAACGACAACGGCCTCCGGCTCATCAACTTCGCATCCTCGAGGCACATGAACATCCGTAGCACCTTCTTCCAGCACAAACCTCGTTTCAGCTACACCTGGAGATCACCACAGCAGACATATTCCCAAATAGACCACGTTCTCATAGACGGAAGGCACTTCTCGGACATCATCGACGTACGTACGTACAGGGGCGCAAACGTCGACTCGGACCTCTTCCTGGTTATGGTGAAGCTACGGCAGAAGCTCTGCGCTGTCAATACACTGCGTCACCGGCCTACCCCACGCCTAAACACGGATCGGCTGCGAACACCTGCTGTTGCCGAGGGATACGCGTCAGCGCTTGGGGAAGCGCTACCGGACAACAACGCGACCGCCACGATGTCCCTCGATGACCACTGGCGTATGGTGGAGCGAGTCATCAGCAGCACAGCCGAGCAGACACTGGGCCATAAGCCACGTAACCAGAGGAAAGAGTGGTTCGATGACGAGTGCAGGCGGGCACTATCCGAGAAGAACGCAGCGCGCGCCCGAATGCTGCAGCGCGAAACCCGTCAGAACGTGGAACACTACAAACGACTGAGGACACAGCAAACCCGGCTCTTCGAGAGCAAGAAGCGCCGCTTCGAGGAGTCGGATGAACAACTGTTGCAGCAGCTAACTCAGTCGGGGGAAACTCGCCAGTTCTACAGGATGTTGAAGAAGACACGAGGCGGCTACACGCCAAACGTCGCAATGTGTCGTGACGAGGAGGGCAACATTCTTACGGACGAGCGAGAGGTGATCGAAAGGTGGAAGTGCTACTTCAACGGACACCTGAACGGAGCGGAATTAGGGGAGTCCAGCAGCGGCGCAGACAGAATTGAGCAGCACATTAGCCAGGAGGTAGATGACGATGTGCTCCCACCATCCTTGGACAAAGTCACTAGTGCCATCAAGCAGCTGAAACAGAACAAAACAGCTGGCAGCGATGGGCTGGTGGCAGAACTATTCAAGACGGGTTCGGTAGAGCTTGCCGTCAGTATGCACCAGTCAATTGTGAAAATTTGGGAGCAGGAAAGGATACCGGAGGACTGGAAGCTGGGTGTCATCCACCCAGTGTACAAGAAGGGTGACAGAATGGATTGTGCCAACTTTCGAGCCATCACAGTCCTCAATGCCGCCTACAAAATCCTATCCCAGATACTCTTCTGCAGACTCGCGCCCCTTGCTACAGATTTCGTCGGAAGCTACCAAGCTGGGTTTGTTGGAGGCAAATCCACCACCGACCAGATCTTCACTCTACGGCAGATCCTCCAGAAGTGCCGGGAGCACCAGATCCCGACGCACCACCTCTTCATCGACTTCAAGGCGGCCTACGATACCATAGATAGGAAGGAGCTATGGAAGACCATGCGGCAGTACAGCTTCCCCGAGAAGTTGGTTCGACTGCTAGAGGCCACAATGGAGGGGGTGCTGTGTAAGGTGAGGATTTCGAACATGCTGTCGGATCCGTTCGAATCTCACCGGGGTCTGAGGCAAGGTGATGGACTCTCCTGCCTTCTATTCAACATCGCTCTGGAAGGTGTCATGAGAAGCGCGGGCTTCGACATCCGTGGCACGATTTTCACCCGCTCTCTCCAATTCCTCGGCTTCGCGGATGACATCGACATCATCGGGCGGAACACTAGGACGGTGTGCGAGGCGTACACCCGACTGAAACGCGAGGCCGCAAGGATTGGACTAATGATCAATGCGACGAAAACAAAGTACCTGCTCGTCGGAGGCTCTGACAGTGACAGAGCCAGGCTGGGGAGCAGTGTATCAGTGGACGGCGTCGAACTTGAGGTAGTAGAGGAGTTTTGCTACCTCGGCACTGTCGTAACTCCGGACAACAACGTGAGCTGTGAAATCCGGAGGCGCATTGTTCATTGGAATCGTGCCTACTATGGACTCCATAAACTCCTGCGGTCCAGATGGCTTCTCCCGCACACGAAATGTGTCATATACCGCACGCTGATAAGACCGGTCGTTCTCTATGGGCATGAATCCTGGACTCTGCTCACGGAGGACGCCAACGCCCTCGCAGTCTTCGAGAGGCGCGTGCTCCGGTCTATCTTTGGCGGTGTGTACGAGCAGGGCGTGTGGAGGAGAAGAACGAACCACGAGTTAGCTGAGCTGTATGGCGAGCCGGACATCCTGACGGTGGCGAAGGCCGGCAGGATTCGTTGGTTGGGGCATGTCATGAGGATGCCGGACTCATGCCCCACCAAGAAGGTGCTCACCAGCGACCCGCCCGGCACGAGACGACGAGGAGCTCAGCGAGCTCGGTGGATGGACCAAGTGGAGCAGAACCTGCGAGACATCGGATGCGACCGGGGTTGGAGGGCTGCAGCCATGGACCGAGCTACCTGGAGAACGATTGGTGACCAGGCCATGTCAGCACGACGTGCTCAACTGCGAGCGGGCCATTGAAGAAGAAGAAGAAGATAACACCCACCCGTGTTTATGATGCCATGGACAATGTTTCTCTTTTCTCAAATCATAGCGTCGCTCCTCTATGCAACCTGCACGAATCAAAAGAGTGCTAAGCAAATAGTTTGTTGTTACCATGAAATAATTACAAGTTCTATTGTTTGTTTTAGACTTGAAAGATTTTTCTTCTTACGTGTGCCACAGAGGCCATAAGACAACTTATCCGTCGATCCCATTTACTGTTGATTCTGCGGGTATCCACTTATTAACGCTGAGAGAAATAACCGTGAAAATTCAATGCTCGCGTAACTGACGCAGTTTTACATTATATATTAAATAATCGTAAATGTAAGGTTTTTGAGGGTTACTCCACTACTTGGATAAAGTAACGCACCAATCGTAAGTGTAAGGTTTTTGAGGGTTACTCCACTACTTGGATAAAGTAACGCACCAAAAGTGATGCAAAACTTTACATTTGTATGGGACCACACCAAACGCTCATCCCATTGCATTGCACTGATTGCCTTAGCAACAGGCTCGCTTGAGGGGAAATCGAAGGATCACTATAGCAACCACAATTAACCTGGGGAAACCTGCTCGATTAGAGAAAAGGAAAACGGTGGTTTTCGAAACAATTTGAAATTTTTGGAAATGAAAAGGATAACAAACTACGACGTCGGTCTCGGGCAATATGCGTTCGGTTGAGCAGGCATATCAAGGAATCACTGGATTGTATCGTTCATCATGATTCCAAAAAATGTTCACGACTCACTTCTCATCTCATCGAATCACTTTTTCTGTGTATATTCGGATACCGGAAATGCACAAACAATTCTTCAAAAGGGTTTCAATAAAAAAAAGTTAAAACAACTTAAATACAAGCACATATGACACAGTTTTCGACACAAAACACTATCACCGAAACAATCACAACACAATCACAAAAAAACGCTTACAAAAACGCACTACAGGTCAGCTTCTGATAGAAAAATTACTATGCCGGCTCATACACAAAACCACACACACGCGCCTATAAGCAACACAATTGTAAAATTTCCTAAACAATCCACAAACAATTTTGCGGAACCTGATGCGTTTACTTACAGAATCTACGGCTGTCTGCCTACAGAGCCTATCGTCTACGTCTCTCTGTACTTTGATCGCCATGGTAATCAGCACGTTTGAGTAAAACGAAAGGATACTTTGATAGCAAAATTCATAAAACGAACACTCGCAAAAAGGTGTGTTTGGAATGATTGATAAGTGTGAAATTTTCAGGATGATGTCCTTACTTGCACAAAGTGATGTACTTAAAATGATGCTTATCTTCAAAATCATTGTATTTTCAAATTTAACGGTTTTCAAATTGAAATGTACACAATTGCGCAGCTCCAATCACGAAAATTATTAATCGCGTTCAATTGAACATGCGTTCCAGGATTACCAGAAATGTATCTTTCAACTTGGTTTCATAAAAATCAACACGCAAACAATAAAAGGAAAATATGAAAAACAAAGATAGAAAAAATCCTTTACAAAGTGTAATAGAACACAGGTAGATACGCAAAACGCACGGTGTTCCGAACAGATTGAAACAAAAAAAATCACAACATATGCACAAAACACGAAACATAGTTGCACACAAATTACAAATAAAGAAAATCACAGCAGAACATTATAGTTACGGTATTTAAAATATGCAATGGCCCGCAGATTATCGCACTCATACCGCATGTAGAACACTAACAAAATCAGAAGGAATGTAAATCCCTAATTGAAAGTAGGATATATTATAAGATGTGCCCGCAGGTCATCTCACACAGGCGAGTTAACCCGGGTAAGATAAATGGAGAAGATTGTCCTTTTCCTAACCAAAAGAATTGCTCATATGCTATTCCCAACCTTTGTTTGTAATTCGATTTCCAAAACAACCCCGTTGGAAATAGCCCAAATCAGTAACAATCTGTAACCGGGCAATATTTTTGATTAATGATAACCATGAGACATAGATGCTTCCTATTGAGTTCACTCCACTGAATCAACTGCATACTCTTCACTACATTTTAATGCAGATTACACATTAAACATGGACCCATATAATCAGCTCTATAGTGAAGAAAATGAAAATCAAGATTGCGAGTAGAAATAGACAAATATGATTGAGGAGATATTTTAATTTGATCAGGTGAAAGTCTTCTTAATTAAAAGTTAATCGTTTTGACCCAATAATTTCGTCAATATTTTGAACCTGGATTGTTTTATTACCATTGGGCCATGAGCATGTCATAATCCAACCAGTGAGCCGATATCATATCAAAACAACCGGTATATGATATAGGCTCTCACAGTTTGTTAGAGAAACTTTATCTAACCGGGAAAAGGCATTTAATGAGATAGAATATTATCCTGCGCATCAAGTTTACTCGATTTAAATAAAGATTCTATACGAAACATCGACCAATCTAACCGGGCTAAGAATTTTACTCCCTTTGTAAAACGCATTTCTGATACACTACCCGCAATTGCCTATAGCTATTCTTTTTGGTTCGATATAAATAATCAGATTATAATAATAACCTGATGATTAATATCATATCATACGACATTCATTGAGCCAATATCATATCAGAATAACCGGGATTCGGGAAAGCCATACACAGTTAGATACAGCTTAAATCTTCTAACCGGGCAGATGCTTAGAGTAAAGCTTTTTTTTTTGGACCTACCGAAACTTCACTAGATTTGAATGCTAATTCTTTCATCAACATGGACCCGTGTAACCGGGCCGTTTAACCTAGTTAGAATAAAATGTCTATAGAAGTTTGCACTCTGGTCGCAGGATTTTCCAAGGTGAAGACTCATAGTCTAAAAAAAAATTTGAATGCTTGCGGACGGAGGTACGCGACAGCCGATCAGTAGCGCCGGTTACAAAATCGGCCCATGAGCGCCAGGGCTCACCAACTGATGGCGAAGGTTCGAAACACAACCGATACCGGTCTCTACCCAGTACGATAGGGCTGACTTCCCACGTGCGACAAAGAAACAAGCCTTGTAAGCATTTAACGGGCAGGCATGAACTACAAGATCTTTACGCTAAGAAAAAGGAGTATGCTTGATAAAATTGTTTGGCAAAGTCAAGCACTATCTTCTAATGACATTCATCTCAAGAAAAGATATTCAACATGAATATTTCTACTTTTTTAAATTTGACCCATAACTAAACTAAACACTCTGCCTGACAATGTTTTTCACAACCCTCGACGCTATCTTATATCTTTTAAAAAAAATACTTCGACTAGGCCGATCGTATAAAAACTAATTTTTACTCATGGTTGCAAAAAGATCCTTTTGCCCATTGTCATTGCTGAAACTATAACAGGAATTATAAAACTACAAGAAAATAAAAAAATAGTACAGGTTCACATTGTTGGTGGTTTTATAGATACAAAAATATACTTCGCAATTTTTTCATTTTCATCCAGATGACCGAAAAAGGGTGTTTGAGGTGGTCCAAAAGTTTTATTTTAAACTTAAACCAGTGATTGAAAAAAAATCTGGCACTTCATGTTGTTATTAGATAATGATCTCTGTCGCACAATCAAAACAGTATTGGAGTGCAAACCTGGAAACAAAGCTAATCGAACCTTTTTTTGTCGATAAATCTCGACCGCAAACGACAATTTGTCAGACACCGCATAGTCACATAGTTTTGAATTAAAAAATGCAGAAAAGGTTTTGAAACGCTACACATTAATTTTTCCGTTCAATCACAATGAGATTTGCCTTTTTAAGAATCATTTTTGGATGGCATTTCTATTCATAGCTAAGAAAAGAACTTTTAAACCATACAGGACATAACAAATCAAAAAGAAAGATGAAATATTTATTGAAGTGACACAATTTTGGTAAAAAAATAGTAGAATATCGATAATCGCTACAACATGAAAAATGACCTGTAATATTATTATGCCATATTCAAACACGACCGAATTGAGTCGTCCGAAAGCAAGTGCTTTAGAATACCTTTTTCTGCGCCAAACGAAGCAAGCAAAGATAAACTGACAAAGGTTCTTGAAAATGATAATGATTGCGTGGTCAAAACATCTTGCTATTTAAAGTGCTCTGGCTAGTTATTGTTAGTAGAAAAGAAATGTTGCGAACGATATCCATAACTAATTGAATCTATTTGTTGATTAAGGTGTATAACGTTTTTTTTTTGAGACATCGCATCTTTTCAACATGGACGACAGGTCACGCAGAGGAAATTATTACTAGTTGTCCCTCCCTTCTATGGAACCACCAGCTCTAATGAACCGTTCAGAAATCAGAATAACACATAGAATTACTATGGGGTCCAGTCTGAACGCTAAACTTACCAATTAAGCGCATCTTCATGGAATCATTAATAGATTTATAGCATGTGATATCAAAATGTGCAACATGCAAGATGATGAATAAATCATACGATGGTATGATATATGTGAAAATATGGCACATCCCTAATTTGTCGATCTCATGCAAAATAATGATCATGCAATTGGTGCTGGTAACAACTCGAATGGGTAAGTTATTTGAGCTCTTCTTTGTTCGTCTTGCCATTATGAGGATAGAAACCTGCAAAACGGAGAGAAAAACTGAAAACGTTGTGTTGAATGAAGTTTTCTAAATGTTAATTGAAAACTAGGAACAACCTATTCAATAGATCTGTCGAGAGCACAAATATTTGAATTCAATGTATCCACGCATTTATGTCTGCCAGTTTATCTTTACATTTTGACCTGAAGTTTTTACACGACATTACGTCTGTAGATTTTTTTCTCTCTGCTACTGTTGAGCAAAGAAACTTGGAATCAGTTGATCTTGCTGTGCGAAAGCACCGTTAACATAGTACTACCTAGCAATGAGTTGCATGAATTAACAATAAACAACAAAATTATCAAGCACTCATTATGCAGATTGCCATTACAAAAGTGCTCAAAATTGCGGCCATCCCTATCTACGTTGGGCTATATTTTTATTTTCAAAAGAGTTTTGCCTTAACAATAACGTCCTTTAAGATTGTTGTAAAATCTCAACGTTAAAGCTAGAGAAGTAGATGTTTTTGCAAAAGTTTGAAACTATGCCGATTTACCTAGTTAGATACAAAAGCTAATTCATACCTTTTTTGAAATGATTGCTTATTTGCTTGTCTTTGCAAATGTTTTAACCAAATAATTTTTATCTCCAGCCTGAGGTCTTGTATTTGTATGAATAAAATTAGCTTCTTTTGATATTATTTTGCTCAATAATTAACTTTCGATGAACGCCATTTTTCTAACCTGATACTTATTATCTTCTTTCCTCCTTTGCGGTAGTGTTTGTTTTTCAATGGTGCAAATTTCCTGCTCCTTCTGGCTTCGTTGCGCGGATAGGTCGCTTATGTATCGCCTTTTGGTCGCTATCAGTTGCGCTGTTCGCGTTGCTGTTTTGACTTCCGCCTAATAAACCGCCACCCTATGGCATGTCGAACGAACCGTTTTCGGAATCAATACGTTAGCGCTCGCCCTGGGAGTTGGACATGGATTTCGATCCTTCGGCACCCAGGTCAGGACGTCCATACGTCGGATAAAGACTGCTAGAGACTTCACTGCTTGACATGATCTTGTGTAATTCGGTCGCTGGATTCCGTTCACTCTGTTGCGTTTCCTGGTAGAAATTGGAATCCGACAGTCGGCTACCATCAGCTTTCGCGGACAACCGGCTGTTTTCGTCGATTTGTATGTTTTTTCTCTCTTCCAGATTGTCTTCTCCGTCGGAAACGAACACTCGCTCACAGAACCTATAGTGCTTGCCCATTTGCTAATTGTGACTCCTCTTTTACGTGTCCTTCGTTAAGCTCTTCTTCGTGGCTCAATTTTTCGTTCCCGTGCCAAAGGATAGTTCATTTGGATCTTTGTCGTTTTGATAAGCTTCCACTTGACGTTCAGCGCATTTCTTTACACCCGCAGCAATCTTTTGATCTCTATTTCTTGGTTTTTTGAATAGGTTTTTGCTCGGTGGTGTAATTTCATGCGGAAAACGTACTTGTTATTAACTTTGTTTGGATCTTTTTTCGCAGTCGTTGTCGGCGATTCCTCTACAAATTCGGTGATCTTCAGATGGAACGATTGTTAAAAAGTTTGTATTTTTCGAATTAAAAACGATCAATGCTTTTCATTTCGAAAATGTCGGCAGTTTTTTCAACGTTCGTTGAATCATCCGTTTTCAGCGATTCTTTGCAATGAATGGTCGAACCGGATTTGTTAATATCGAAGATTGTCGTGTTAACGGAAAAACAGTCGTATCTTCATGTTATTTGCACCATTTTGAATTGCCTCACAAAGGGCAGCCAAAGGTTCCTGGTGTTTGAAGAGCGGTTCTATTGATCTGTATGGGGTAAACCACTGAAATGAAGAACACACAAAAGCTGGAAGCAACATCCTTAAAAAAAAAAAAAACATACCATACAACATCTTGCTTGGCTTCCGTTTAAGTTCTTTTATCCGGGATTGTATTAAAATTATGTGCGATCAATCAACTCGACAAGTGACAGCAAATTACAATACTGAACATAGGCTGGCCCTGGGTTAGGTCACCAAAAGGGACTTGGACAGCGACGAAAACCGAGGCTAGCGGACTACAGTTCTAACGTTTATACAACCTACTCAAAACTTGACTGACACAAAACATACGTTTGATGTGATCATTATTCTCGTCTGAATTTTTAGTGGTTGATAAGAAGGTTTTCTTCAAACTCAAACAAAGTTTGTGTACTTAATCATCAAATTTATGGCCATCAATCGTTTTATATTCCATTTTACTTCTTTGGTACCCATGCCGTGTAGGTTTACAATAAAACATTCAGTGCTTCAATTGGAAGATAGTTTTTGTTCAACAAAGTAGTCTGACGCAGAAAACCGGTACCACTTGTTTATGAGTCCATGTTCGGTTCTCCTGTCATTCAAAATGCATTGAACCATATGAGTAAAGAACAAAGCACGCTACTATAAACCAGCTTCGAACGATTTGTCGAACGACGAAAACCAAAGCCAGCCGGTACCTACAAAATGCCAACAAGGAAAACGTGGAACATGTCAAAATATGTATCAATAAATTCAAACAGGATATGCAACAATAGCTACCACCGGTGAACAGCTACCGCTCCCAAGCCTTTCAAAAGATTTTGTTGTTATTGTGGCAAATGTCTTGAAAAGACCTTTCATTTGAGGGGTCTGTTGCTGTAATTGACCGAAGTACTGATTCGCTATTTACAAAATAGCTATTTCAGCCATTATCACATGTTTTGACCAAGGTATTTGAAGCTTATTTCCTTCAGATTGGCGTGCAGTTTCGTTCTAATAGTGGGTTAACAGAATTTCCAAATCCGAGACGCAATAAAAAAAAATTGCGACATCGAGACAAGACTCACCATTCAATGTTTTTTTAAATATCGTTTGTCCTATTCTGCATCCCGATTAAATCACAACTTACTTTTCCGTTGGAAAAACGTGCCATACACTTCCTGTTAGAAACACTTTTGATTCTAACGCCAGCTGCCAATTCGGCTGAGAACAGACAGCCCGATAGCATCAAGATAAGAAAGGGAACTTCGTCGATCAGCTGACGCGTCGGCTGTCGGGAGAATCGATGACCCTTGGCGTCGGCCATCGGCGCGAGAAAAGTATAAATAGGGCATGTTTGGGCGCAATCAGGGATTTTGTGCAAACAGGAACCGAATAAAGACTAATTTTTTGGTTTTTTCCGCTTTCAAAATTCCTATTAAATTTCTTATTTTTTCACATTCCTTTGCACATGTTAGAACACTTTCTAACATTCCAAAAAATTATGGTTCTATAGTTTTGGTTAAAATTGTAAAATTTTACGCTAAAAAGTTCAATTTGTGGTGAAAATCGTACAAGTGCGCGTAATTAAGATGGACCCGTTCTTGTGTAAAATGGTGGTTTGCGGAGGCGTCGGTTCGGAAACCAACGCAAGATTACCGCTGAGCACCGGACGCGGATACTTCAGTCCGGCTGCCACGGAAAGTGGCCTGTCGCCGGACCACCGAAGCTATCGGTCCGCAACGGGAAAAGCTGCAATAAATGCCCCGTCGGCTGCCGCAGAAAGTGGCCTGTCGCCGATGCTGCATAGTGGCTACCCACCGTCCAACACAGTCCCGGCTGCTTGGAGAACAGGCACGTCACCGGAAGATTATTTGGATACAACACTGACGGACCATCACTTCACGGAACGCGTAACGACACCAGCACCACAAACGGTCCGGCATCGAGATTGGTTTTCATGGCGGCGCGAAGTGCTGCTTAGAACCATATCGATTCAACGGATGCAGCTGCAGTTGGCTGTACTCGAAGACGAGTTTGCCAGGGCAGGTAGTATGGAGAAACCCGAGGAGTGGCTGCGCACCCCTGATCAATGCGGCGCAGTACACCAGGAAAGGGCGAACACCGAAAATCGCATGCCCACCAACAAACACCCCGAGCGATTGCCCGAGTTTGTGGAACGGCAAACCGCGATGGAGGAGAAAGTGACGCCTGCGGAAAGCGCGATGGAGGCCCAAGAGACGAGAACGACGCGCGATGGAGGTGCGATGGCGGTTCAACACAACGCGCATCATGGAAATCCGCAAGTGGCCAATCAAAGTTGCACTTTGGCACCTGCACTGGAAACGGCACAAACGACGCGCACGAATCGTGATCACGCACAAACGCACTTAGGACGAACTTCAGACGGCACTTCCCACTCACCACACACTTCACACCACGGAACAGGAACATGAAGCAATCCGGAGATGGGGGTTGATTGGGGAGAATCCTCGGAACGTGAAGGAAAAGGTCCTGCTGCGTTACGCTCAGCGCATGATCTGAAAAGCGTGGAAAAGGAGATTGTGGCAATTTTCTTGCCCCCCGATAGTGGTGACCCGAGAAGCCCGCGTGTTTGCGACGGTTCGATCGACGTGCTGATGATGCCGGAGCCGCTGGTGCGCAATCACCGGGTTCTGGTTGGTGGAGCTGATCGCGATCGCAACGGAGGCGGCATGAGGGGTAGCGGTTATAGCTACATCGGCTGCGGTGGCGGCTACAATCGCGAGCAGGATTCGGCAGCGAGGATTCGTTTGGAGGAGTCAGGCGGCCGCAACCACCGCTTTCGTCCGTTGTCCAGCGTCGTGGCTACCATCGAAACAGCAAGTCAGTTGATTGGTAACGTCGTCAGCCGGAATCACATTTGGGCTGCACGCCCCACCAATCTGAGGAGCCCATGAATTATCGAAACTGGTGTCACAACCCGGGGCGTTTTAGCGACCAACGTTACCGAAACCGTAGGTCAAGTAGGACGATGACTCGCGCGAGGTTGAAGCTGGCTTCAGGGACTTCACGCGTGTTTCGATACCGACGCAAACAATGGGACGCTCTACAGCGGTGGCATCAGCGAAGGTGTTTGCCGATGGCAAATCGGTCGATACGGCAGCCAACGAACGCGAGATCGCCAGCCGGTTGCGGAAGAAGGAGCGGCTCTGACGGAGCCAGGTCCACGGCGGAGTTCACCTTTTGGATGCTCGACCCGCTCATCTCATCCGGCCAACCATCAGGTGAGGCGCACCTAGCCAGCCTACCGGCAAGTGAAGCGAACCAGATGGCAGGGATCGCGCTTGTTGCTGATTCGCATCCGCCTGCACCTGATCTGTTGCACGATCTGGACGAGCCGGGTACACCGAATCTGCTTTCGAACGGCTCGGGCGGAGCCGCGACGCTCCACGATGCTGCGGTGTAGGCACGGCAGGAGTGAATTTTTTAACACCTGAAAATAGAATTGTAGCTTTAGACGAGATAAAAAGGATTGTTACTTACCGGCAAATCAGCTAGGGCAAGCAGCAGCAGAAAGCACGTTTTCACAGGTAACAACGTAACAAAGAATAGGATTAGTAAACACATAAGGCCGAATTGACAGCTGGAGAGAGAGTGAGACAACTGTGTGTCTAACTCGGGGGAGAGAAACACTTTTGATTCTAACGCCAGCTGCCAATTCGGCTGAGAACAGACAGCACGATAGCATCAAGATAAGAAAGGGAACTTCGTCGATCAGCTGACGCGTCGGCTGTCGGGAGAATCGATGACCCTTGGCGTCGGCCATCGGCGCGAGAAAAGTATAAATAGGGCATGTTTGGGCGCAATCAGGGATTTTGTGCAAACAGGAACCGAATAAAGACTAATTTTTTGGTTTTTTCCGCTTTCAAAATTCCTATTAAATTTCTTATTTTTTCACATTCCTTTGCACATGTTAGAACACTTTCGGTTTCTGCCCCGACGCTTTCGCCTCCCACCATTTTCTCTACCGACGATTGCATTTTAACCTTTTTCACCACTTGGCGTCACTTTACTTTTATTAAAATCGACACTTACTTTCCAACTTTGGAATGTGTCACAAAGTAAAATTTTGGAATGTTACAAACACTTTCGACGGGGCGAAGACAAGAAATTTTAGGAATCGTTTCATTCGCACGAAAATGTTTGTAACATTCCAAAATTTTACTTTGTGACACATTCCAAAGTTGGAAAGTAAGTGTCGATTTTAATAAAAGTAAAGTGACGCCAAGTGGTGAAAAAGGTTAAAATGCAATCGTCGGTAGAGAAAATGGTGGGAGGCGAAAGCGTCGGGGCAGAAACCGACGCGGGATTTTCGCTGCTACCAGGACGAGGAAGCTTCAGTCCGGCTGCTACAACAAGTGGCCTGTCGCCGGACCAGCGAGGCAACCCGTCTTTACCGGGTGAGGCCGCAAAAGATGCCCCTTCGGCTGCCGCAACGAGCGGCTCGTCGCCGAAGCTGCACGGCGGCCACCCGGCGTCCACCACCGTTCCGGCTGCCTGGAGAGCAGGCACGTCGCCGGAGGATATCGTGGGCACCAGACCGACGGAAGACCACACCACGGAACGAGTCACAACACCAGCACCGCTGCCAGGGCCGTCGCAAACCAGCGAATTTTCCCGACGGTGCGAGATGCTGAGGAGAAGCATAAAGTTGCAGCAGACGCAACTCGAACTGATGAGGTTGGAGGAGGCTGGTTCGGTGAGTAGCCTGGGGAAAGCCAAGGAGTGGTTGTACGCGACCGATCACTGTGGGAATATACCCCGGGGGGAAAACGGAGCCGAAAACTTCGCGAGCACCGGAAATCCACTGCCCGCCAACGGTTCCGAGCGTTCGCCCGAGTTCTTACAATGGCGGCGCGCGATGGAGGCTGGCTTGCCGAGACCCGCAATGGAGGCGTACAATCCGTATTTCACGATGGCCGACCGACGCGACGATGGACGGTATCACCATTCCCGGAGAAACGCGCGGGACGAAAGCTACACTGCCACTGCTACACACAATTTGGACACTCCGCACAGAACAATGTACACTCACAATTCGCAGGCACAGAACACATATGGCGTGACTTGGCTCAGCCAAAGTCAAATTTCGGCACGCCAAGTGACGCCAAAAGAGCTGCCCACATTTAGTGGAACCATCGAAGAATGGCCGATCTTCTTGGCCAATTTCGAGCACTCCACTAAATTATGCGGATACAGCGACGAAGAAAATTTGCTTCGCCTGCAGCGAGCATTGAAGGGTGCGGCCCGAGAAACCGTGGGACATCTGCTTCTGCTCCCGGCCGGTTTGAACGATGTGATAGCCACGCTAAAGGCACGCTATGGGCGCCCAGAATTGATGGTGGAATCCATGATTGAAGGAGTGCGACGAATGCCAAATCCACGGGTGGACAAGTTGGAGTCGTTGGTTGACTTCGGGTTTGCTGTGCGTCGTCTTTGTGCGACGGTGCGGGTATCTAGAATGGAGGAATATTTATATAATGTGGCCTTGCTGGAGAACTTACCAGCAAGTTGCCACCAAGCACATGTATGGAGTGGGCCCGATACCAAGCGGAAGTGAAGCAGTGCGCCGGCAGTCGGATCACGCTCGAGCACTTCGGAAGATGGATCGGCAAGCTAGCAGAGGACGTCAGCGCTGTGATTCCGTATGTGCTGCAGACCGATGTAAGCCGGCCCCAGGATCGCCGAAGCGCAAGTGACCATGCTCGCGCACCCCAGCACCTTGCGTACCGGCCACATCAGCAGCACAGCACGCAGCATTCGCATCAACAGTTCCATCAGCGTCATCCTAATCCCCCGCCGCCAGGTCCGCCGCACACCAGCCGGGTCAACACACACATACCGTCGGCTGACAGCGCGTCTGCTACGCCGTGTATTCTTTGTGGAGGCTCGTGTAGCACGCTGGTGGACTGCAAACGGTTCCTGGGAGCATCGGTGGCCGCAAGAAGAGCTTTCGTGAACGAGCGTCGGCTATGCAAATTGTGCATCGGGTATCATCGTTCGAAGTGCCACGTCACGGTACCGTGTGGAGCAAACGGATGCACCACCAAACACCATAAGCTGCTCCACGATCCGGAAGCGCTGGTACATATGGCATATGGTAGCCACATATGCCCTCCTCGACGATGGTTCCACCTCTACATTTATGGAGCACGAACTGCTGGAGGAACTCGGGCTAACTGGGACGCCAGATCCTCTACATATCCAATGGACGGGCCACGTTACTAGGGAGGAGAAAAACTCAGTGCGATTATCGGTACGCATCTCCGGTGTCGACTCGAAATCAACGGTACATGAGCTGGCGGATGTGCGCACGCTAAGTGAGTTGGCTCTCCCGAGTCAATCCGTTTCAATTCCTCTACTTTCAGCGCATTACCCTCACTTAGAAGGCTTACCAATTGCATCGTACGAATATGCGGTACCGCGGATCCTCATAGGGGTTGACAACTACAGTTTGGCGCAGCCCCTCAGAAGCATCCAAGGAGAAAGCGACCAACCGGTTGCGATGGAAACCCTCTTAGGTTGGGTAGTCTGTGGACCGTGTGCTGGGATACTGTCAACGGCAGGACGATTTGCCCATCCTCCTCTACACGTGCGCACTTGTGAGCAGCCCCTGGAGGAAACACACATGGGACGTCCGATGGAGAAAAACAATCCCTTCTACGAACAAACACCAGACAGGGGAACGGACTTCGTCGGTGCATCCCGCGAACTGCAGGACGCCTTGGAGGAAGTGGACCGAAACGTGCTGGTAACCGAATCCAGCGGTCCATCCATGAAGTGGTCGCCCAACCCACCAGAAGCACCACATTTCGGGAGATGCAGCGAAAGGCCCGTGCTGTCCGTGTCGCTGGAAAACGAAATGGACACTCCGGTCACCCCGACTCACCTCGTGCTAGGCAGCTCGGACGGGAGCAAACCTCCAGTTGCACTCGCTGATGTTGGGGCGGCGCTGAAATCGGCGGGGAAGTTGGTGCAGCACTATGCGGCTTTCTATTGGCGCAAGTGGGTAGCGGAATATCTGCCATCGTTGAGGCAGCGGGGTAAAGGGTTTGAAACAGTTAGGCCAATAACAGAAGGTGATGTAGGGATCATCCGTGACGGAAACTTACCCAGGAATAGTTGGCCAAAGGGTCGTGTAATAGCCGTGGCCCGCGCAAAAGATGGCCAAGTTAGGCAAGCTACAGTCCACACCGCGAGTGGAATTTATGTACGACCTGCAACAAAAATAGCCATTTTAGATGTAAAAAGATAATGTACTTACCGTCGAAATAGCTAGGGCCCGGCAGCCGAAAACACGTGCAATAGTTGACAGATAACCACAAATAATTGATAAGAAAGACAGGTGCAAATAGAGTGAGACAACAGGTGTCTCACTCGGGGAGGAGAAATGTCAGAGACAGTTCGGACCCGTAAGTCCAAAATCTCTCTAACCGCACCTGTCAGATGAAAAGGGAACGAGGAAACTTATAAATACGGTGGGAAAGCGGGAAAACCTCACACTCTGTTACAAACATCGGGAAATAAAATAGTAAAATTTTGGAATGTTACAAACACTTTCGTGCGAACGAAACGATTCCTAAAATTTCTTTTCTTCGCCCCGTCGAAAGTGTTTGTAACACTTCCAAAGGGAGGATCCCCGTTGTTATAAGTTCGGTTGATCACGACAATCTTCTGACGTAAAGAAAAAATGTTTTTTGCAGGCATTGAAGATCGGGAACAATTGTATGTAACACTGCTTAAACAAGATTGATTATGTAGCACGATAGTTTTATTTCAAATCCGGTATAAAAATCAGTACAAAATCAGGTTCTGGGTTCAATCATTGTCTCTTCGTGGGCTAAATTGGTTGTGTTAGGTTTTACACATCCAACCATGGAGATCCTGCTGTATTTTCTATGTCTATCTCTATCCCATCCGTTTAAGAAAGTTCGATATGAGTAAAATTAAATCTTTCACATTGTCTGTAATGAAGCAATAATAGTAGTGTGTTGGTATTTTATCACTGAGAAGAATTTTTTTTCTGTTTAAAATAGTTTGCTGTCCGCACACTGCTAGTTTTCCCTTACCGATCCCGTTATGTTTCCTGCTGTTTGAAGAGCAATCTAAGGTAATACCTCTCCGTTTGTTTGCAAGCCAGCGAAAAGCCATTAACATTTTACTTAAGGTAAAAATATGCTTCAAATCGTGTTTTTTGTCCGTCCGCCTCAACCGATCGGTGACCTACGATTACTTTTCTGCTCTACCTGGTTTTTTCTCCAAGCTACCGGGCTAACGGACATGATGGCGGCCAACAGCATGAATCTCAGCATAACCGTAAAGCCTGACAATCAGCAAAGCCTCACTGCAAGGGGGCGGGGCTCGTTCTCGCACAATAGTCAACTGTTCGGCGGATCTTACAAGTCACTGAAGACGACCGCTTTTTATGACAACGGATGAGAACGACCAGGTAGATGTTCGATAGAACCTTTTACACTTGACGAAAGTCAGCTAGTCTCATTTCACAAAAGGACGTAGTGCTGCATTTGTAGGTGTTGGCGGTCGATTGTCGTGACCATCAAAATCATCTCTTCGTTATCTCCCGAGCTGGAAGAGTGTTATATTAAAGGGAAGAAAGATCCGCTAGTTGCGGCGAGAATGTTATGATTCCTTGTTAAATTCTGTTCAAAGGCGTCTCTTTTCTGTCTATAAGAAAGTTATCCTCTGAAAGTAATGTGCAAGTGCAAGTTTCTGGCAGCTTTTCTACTCACGGACTGATGTATGCTGTCGATAGGCTGCCCACATTTCAGGAAGAATTTGTTTTGGAATTTTCAAACCAGCAATCTTGCTGATGTTGCTCAACAAGATCAACTGTGTTTCCCAAAACTCAAATCATAAGCTTAAAAGACACGGTGCGATACAACTTTTAACAGAAATGCATAATTAAAACCAACCAATCAATTTTTTAAAAAAGGTTCAAAAAAATAAACAATTCAACTGTTTCCCAGCAGAAACATTATGTCAAAGCACATTGTCCGCTAGACAACGCGGCGTTTAATTGTAAACAAACTTAGTAGCAAAACGTACAAAATCATGACTAGTAGCCAAAAGTTATAAGGCTGTTATATTTATCTAATGAATAACGCCAAAAACAAGTATAAACATAAGCCTACGAACGGAAGCGGTTTTTTTTTATTTGACTGTGAAGATAGCCCGATTAAACATCGCGTTTTTTTAAACGCTGGTCATTACAAAATAGGCGTTAGTACTGTTCCGATGGGAGTATTTTTCACACAAACCATGCCATTTCATTCCATTCACGGGTCAATTGTTTGAACCCGCAAACAAAGGAATTGAAGGTGTGTGGTTTTGTTTAGGGACGTTAATAAAGGACGATTGATAGTCTGTTTATGGGAAAAATACACCTGACCGATAGTCATGTATCCAATAGAACTTGAATAGTAGAACTTAGAAAGAAACCGCATAAATATGTTTTAATAGAGACATAGGCATATTAAGATGAAGCTGTCACTTCTTAATTGACCTGCAAAGTTGCTGGAGGAAAGATATGCTACTGGTCATGGACTACTCGAAAAAAAAAGTGGAGCATCACCGGGTTTGTTTGTTTCATATTATTCACAAAAGTGACTTGACTGAGTTTTTACAATTGCAAGCAAATGACATGATGACCAACCTTTTTTCAGCAGCAATAAGAGATATGCACACACGCATAACGCTCATAACCAAAACCTAAAAAACTAAGGAGAGCTGAAGCATTGTTTTCTGCTCAATTGTACTGAACGGTTTTGAAACGGCTTTAAGCTTCAGAAATACAAGACGGATTGCGATTATCTCGGGAAAAGAGCACAGAGAAAAGACACAGTCTATACGTTATCAAAGCAGCAGGTTAGGAAGCACATCATGCGATAAAGCATAGGAAGAGAAAAGCGGCCATCAACCGCATGTAGGCATTGTTGCAAAGTTGACCCCTTGCCTAATGTTCTAGCCTGTTCTTTATATTCAACAGGCAAGACATAAAGGTAAGTTTTTATCCCCGAAAATGCCCCAATACAAGTGTTATGTATTTAGTATTGCAAATCTAAACCACTTACTCAAACACGCCAAGAAACCAAAGGTACGTTACATACATATTTCAATCACCAAAAGCAAACGATCGCCATATGCAGTGAAAACAAAGGTAAGTTTAAATTAGTTTTTACACAAAGTTAATGCTTTACGTGTTTTTCTAAACGTTCATCGAAAACCACTGCACTTTTTATCGTAGTCGTATGCCTTACTTCAGAAGAAACTAAAGTTTTGTTTCTACAAGTTATGCCTACGTACAAATTTCACAGGGATATTGTTTTCAATAATTCAAAACAAGTTTCTAGAGTGTGAAAACCATTTAAATTTAGTTTGAAAACTTTAAAGGCATGTGCATGTTTCAAAAAACAAATAAAACACAAGTAATTCTATGTTGTAATATTTCACCGGTTTGTATAGTACATGCGTACATTTTGCATGAAAAAAGAATTGTTATTTGCATTTGTTTCGCTGTACCGATTTATTTGCTATTAAGTTTATATCTAATTTACAACTAACAAGAAAGTGTTGGTTCGATTAGACAGACGATCGAGCGAAGCGAGCATCTTAGCGAAATGCTCAATTTCGACAATTTTAGTCTTGAGCTTAGCTAGCAATAGCACATTTGCACGGGCGCGACAAAGAGATGCACAATTTCGACACACCCATTTTCTCACGCACTTTACGGTGTCGACACCAGCTGTGCTTTTGCTAACGAAACTATGAACGCAGGATGGTAGAACATATCGCCTCTTCAGTTACGCTTAGCGGTAACGTTGGCATAAGATTGCAATACTATGGAAAGTGAGCGAAGGGAGTGCGAAAGAGAGATGCAGTCAATTTCGGAAATTTTTTACCTTGAGCTTCGATAGCAATAGCACAGCTGAACGAGCGAAGCGAGCGCGAAAGTGAGATGCACAATTTCGACGTTCCCGTTACCCCATGCACTTAACGGTTTCCCCGCCCGCTGTGATTTTGCCAAGGATACTATGAATGCGGGATGGTAGAATACATACATATAAAACAGCAAAGCGTAAACGTGCCACACAGGTTCTTTCATTCAAAGTTTTTAGAAGGAAGGGATTGATACCAATTCCCTAATGCGTTGTGAAAATTCGTTTGCGCCGACTGCTTTGCAGCACTTCATTCACATTGCAAGCTAAATGTCATGGTACTGTAGGATTACGTTGTCCTGCATACGACAGCATGGTTAAAGTCAAACAAATGTGTACTTTTATTGCAATCATTGCAATCATTTTACAACAGTTATCTTAAAATACTGATTTTACTACCACATTAACAACTAAATAGCGCTAGGCTTTACTTTACTTTTTATTTTTTCTGAATAAACATATATATAATACCCACCCGTGTTTATGATGCCATGAACAATGTTTCTCTTTTCTCAAATCATAGCGCCGCTCCTCTATGCAACCTGCACGAATCAAAAGAGTGCTAAACAAATAGATTGTTGTTACCATGAAATAATTACAAGTTCTTTTGTTTGTTTTAGACTTGAAAGATTTTTCTTCTTACGTGTGCCATAGAGGTCATAAGACAACTTATCCGTCGATCCCATTTACTGTTGATTCTGCGGGTATCCACTAAATAACGCTTAGAGAAATAACCGTGAAAATTCAATGCTCGCGCAACTGACGCAGTTTTATATTAAATATTAAATAATCGTAAGTGTATGGTTTTTTGAGGGTTACTCCACTACTTGGATAAAGTGACCGACCAAAAGTGATCCAAAACCTTACTTTTGTATGGGACCACACCGAACGCGCATCACGTTGCATTTCATTGGTCGCATTAGAAACAGGCTCGCTTGAGGGGAAATGAAAGGATTGCTATGACAACCATAAATCATTGGTCGTCTTACAAACTAACTCGCTTGAGAGGAAAAGGAAAGTTAGTCGGTCAAAGTACTTTTGAACAGAACCAGTGATTCTAGACAATTAAGAACGTATTTTGTCGTGATTTAAATTGGAAGTGTAAAGTTTATGGTGCTTAATTTTATTTTTATTCTTTGTGAAATATGGATACAACTTCGCAAATGTCGCCGTTTTCTTCAACACTGCCGCACGGTTCGGCTATGCATATTGAGGTGCAAGTTCTTTCGAATGGATCCGGGCTCTCCACGCCCGCACGCGCTGCAGGGTATGTATTTTCAGCACCCAACTTTGAAATTCGCTAAGATTTAATATTTTTCTAGAATTGGTACATCTTCCATGAAGGCCCGGTATGCCACTCCGCCGGATGGTGAAACACCCGATGCTCGGAAGGCAAGGCTGAATCGGAAGAAGCAAGCCGAATATCGTCAGCGCAAAAGAAATTCCTCCTCTGTGCGGTCAATATCATCGGGAAGTGTTTCAACTGCAGGTCTCGATGATATTCCAGCACAAGTAGAGTCAACAACGTCTTTGCAGATCACAAGGTATGTGCATAGATCGGTGAAGAGATATCAATTTAATAATAATGTTATTTTCCATCATGTACGGATAGATCTTCACACATCGAGGTGTTAGCTCCTACGCTACAGAACTCTTCGAACCGCGCATTGGAAGCCTTACCTGATACTACCAGCATTGCTCTGCCAACTATATCAGATCCCTCCACGTCAGCACGCGCTGCAGGGTATGTAGTTTTAACACCAAACTTTGAAAGACGCTAAGATCCAATATTTTTCTAGAATTAATACATCTTCCGTGATGGCCCAGTATGCCACTCCGCCGGATGGTGAAACACCCGCTGCTCGGAAGGCGAGGCTGAATCGGAAGCATCAAGCCGAATATCGTCGGCGTCTTGCTCTCAACATCGACGAGCAGCATGTAGTTGAACCAACTACACCTATTGTCACTGCAGTCACAGATACTTTCGTCGCCAACACCAGTAACGCTAATGTGCAAGTGACAACAGTCGTACCTCAACATCGACGGGAGTACGAGGCATACCGTCGGCGCTTACTTATGCTGCGAAACGGAAATCGCACATATAAGGCAGGACTCGGCTACCACGACGATAATTACAACCATCCAGAAAGGCATCTTTTATGGCAAAAACAAGAATGTCCATATTGTTCAGCTATGAAATGGCCAGGAGAAGCTTCTTCATTATGCTGCAAGAGTGGACAAATTGTTCTTCCGCAATTCGATGATCCCCCAGGTGCACTACGGGAATTATATAATACACGACAATTTGTGCAACAAATTCGTGCGTATAATAATGCGTTCGCATTCACTTCCATGGGTGCATCGGTGCGTGCGAACGATCCTGTACGTCAGGATGAAGGAGTTGCAGCCGGTCGGGGTGTATACAACTATCGAATCCAGGGCGCCCTATGTCATCGCATCGGTGGTCTTGCACCACCGCCGGGACGTACACCGTTATTTGCTCAGTTGTACTTCCACGACGCACATTCAGTGGAGCAAAGTAATGCAACGGTGGACGCGCGGGTTTCTTTCGCAGGAGGGCTCAATCGGGATATTGTGACCACACTACAAAACATCTTCAATGAGCATAACCCACTTGCTGGCATGTTTCGCCATGCGTATGAACGGATGGCTCAGGAAGAAAATTTGCAGCTACCCATTCACGCCCGTTTGCAAGGAGTAGATCAACGTCGCTACAATCGACCAACAGCGGACGAGGTTGCTGGCATATTCGTCAGCAGCGACAATGCAGAACCTCAAGACATTGTCTTCGAGAATCGTGGAACCAGTACCTTGATGAAAGTGTCTGAGCACTCTCAACTATATGATGCGATGCAATATCCGCTGCTACATCCGTACGCTGAAGTTGGTTGGAGTTACGGTATACGCAAAGCACCAAGGCGCAACAACGCGGGATCGGCAAGAAATACGACGGGCAGTGACGGTGAAGACGACGAAGCTGGTTCTTCATCACGCCAGATGAGCCCTCGCGAGTACGCGGCTTACCGGATCACCCTACCAGCCTTAGCTTCGGGTTGAGGCTGGAAATCAATGGGCAAGAGCGAGATGGTGATAGCCTTGTCTCTTTTACACCAACGCAGAAATTCCCCCGTCAAGCCACCGCCAGAAATCTCTGGCCACCGCGCCTATCTGCTGCCACGGCAGCCGAACCGAACTGAAAAATCGAGGTTTGTGCATCAAAATGTGCATGCGCAATGCAATACGATGCGAAGTTTAAATGCCCTGCGTGATCGGGTCTTCGAAGACCCAGCGCGAGCGATCGAAAACCCAGCGCGAGCAATCTTAGACTAGTCGAATACCCAGCGCGATCGAATACGGACGTACGGGTACAAATACGGGTATACCCAGTGCGAGCGGTCATTCATTCATACGTACGCAGCGCAAGCGATCGCTAAATGAAGAGCAAAAGCCTCTCGCGGTGGCCATATGAATTCGCTCCGCGAGAGGTTTAAATGGCTAGAGCGGGTTGAGCGTATACCGATGCATTCTCATACAGTCCATACAAACGACTACACAGTAGATATATATTGGGCCTTTAGCACTCCGTTCTCAACAACGAGCGACGGTCTTGCGGTAGGTGCGCAGAGACCGGAGTGGAAACAACGCGGTTCAATTCCGCGTAACAGCTCGAGACATGAAAATGTGTAGAAGGAAGAGAAGACAAATAGAGGGAAGGCCCCGAAAGGGGCCTCCATTTTTCGTTTTGGTCGTGGCAACTTCGGTTTTGCTTCGACAATTTTCAACCAAATCTTTCAGACTATTCGTGTCCCGATTGAGCCAGAATTTGGCTGACTTTACTTCGTGCAGTGTTTGGGGGGCAGTTACCGCGAAGGAGACCATTCGCTATTTCACCGTGCTGGTCGTTTACTGCAGCAGTTTTGTGTCGACCAACACTGCAAAATGGAAGCACAACGATTACGATTTCAGCGTGAAAATCAAGCGCTGCTGCGTGCTGATGCCTATGCCGATATCATGGACCTACCTGTTGTCGAGCACGTGGTCAACGACTTGCAGCAGCCCGTAGCACCAACAACACTTTATCGAGCGGGTTCTCGTGTCATCCTGTCACCATCGTTCGTTGGCAGTGGCCGCTACATGCGGGTGCAATACCAGGATGCGATGGCAATCGTTCGGGCCATGGGCAAACCGGATCTCTTCATAACGATAACATGCAATCCGTCACGGGTAGAAATAACAGAGGCATTACTACCCCGCCAACCAGCTGCGGATCGACCAGACTTGACTTCTCATGTGTTTCGAGAAAAACTAAAGGCGATTCTGGCAGATCTGTCCGCAGGAGCGCTAGGGCTTCAGATCGCTCGAATACACGTAATCGAGTTTCAGAAACGGAGTCTGCCACATGCACACTGTTTGCTGATTCTAAGAGATAGCGACAAACCGCGATCTGCAGCGGACTATGACAAAATGGTTTCAGCAGAAATACCAGATCCGGTTAATGCAGAACTGCACGAAACGATCCGGAAATGCATGATGCATGGCCCGTGTTGACCATCACATCCTCAGGCACCCTGCATGAAGGATGTTGTCTGTTCGAAACACTTCCCGAAAGCATTCTGCGAACACGCACGACGTGAGGAAAATGGTTATCCGCTGTACCGTCGCCGTAACAACGGGCGTACCGTGAAGCTAGATGCTCGGCGTAACCAAGGCGTTGAGCTCGATAACCGCTACGTTGTCCCCTACAATCCGTGGCTGGTTAGTAAATACAACTGCCATATCAATGTTGAGGAGTGCACGACGGTGACCAGCGTAAAATATTTGTTCAAATATGTCTACAAAGGACACGACCGTGTGGCGGTCGGTGGGGCGGTGGACGAAATTCAGCGGTACATCGATGCACGGTACATTTCTGCGTCTGAGAGTTGCTGACGGAGCATTGCCACACAATGCTCACGCGGTTCTTCGAGCTGGCGGCCCACGACGATTATGCCAGGACGCTTACTTACCAGGATCTCCCGCTTTACTACCGATACGCAGTACCGCAGGCAGCACAACGACTTCCTTGGCAGCGTGGTTCAGGCAAACACTGCATACGCCGTGTACGTAGTGGTGCAAGTGTGATCGGTCGAATGGTTTCTTGCTCGATGGCGCTGATCGAGCGGTACTGTATGCGCCTACTGCTGTGCTACCGCAAAGGACCAACGTCGTTTCAGGATTTGCGCACCATCGATGGAACAGTTTGTAGTACCTACAAACAGGAGGCTACATTTGCTAGACTGCTTCAGGATGACTACGAGCTACCTCCCGAATAACTCCATTCGCTTAACATCAGTGGCATCCCAAGATCTTTTCCAACAGGTACGACTTTCCGGTACCTCCGGGTCTATCCAGGAAAAAGAAGTTGTTGTCGCTCTCGGCAGCATTGTCAACCGCGGCTGTGATAGTGTCGTACACAACTCGCTGCTCCGCATTTAACATATGCACTGTCGGGAGCGTTTCCTCAAGATCATCTATGCTGTAGGATCGCTCCGCATGTATCAGCGCAGTGACGTTCGTTTGCGCCAACTCGAGCAATTTGCACCGGTGCTACTTTTACGGAACCTACACACTGAGCGTGGGTTGTGTAATTGGACGCGATTGCAGTTAGTTACACTAAGGAGAAACTGCATCCATGCGCGGATATTAACGGGTAAGCGGCGTGGGGACGACGTGCTATTGCCACGCATTTACTGCGATAGCAACGATGCCGGACTTCCGTTAGAAATTCGACGTAACCACTTTCTAGTTCAGGTGCGTTTTGCAATTACGATCTACAAATCGCAAGGGCAGTTTCCGCACCATCTGGGACTGTTATTGCCAACGGACGTTTTCGCACATGGACAACTTCACGTGGCACTACCGAGAGTTACTTTACGTGAAAATGAGGCGATTTTTATCCAGCACCCCGAGCGGGTCGATGAAGAAGCATCGATCATCTGTGAGTAAACCTTTATCGCCCTCTTAAATTGCGCTTAAAGGTGACGTTGGCATTAGAAAGCTATAGCATGGAAGGCGAGCGAAGGGAGCACGTAAGCGAGATGCAAACAATTTCGACAACTTTGACCTTGAGCTTAGAAAGCAATAGCACCGTTGAACGAGCGAAGCCAGGAAGTAAGCGAGATGCACAATTTCGACGTTCCGGTTATCCCATGCACTTTACGAATCCCAGCCGCTGTGCGTTTGCTAAGGAAACTGTGGATGCATTATGTTAGGGGAAATTTTTCTTGTTTTGAACGAGGTTTTGCAATACAGTTTTATTTGAAGTTCGCTGTACGAAGAAAATGAAACGTTTTCGTGATTTATGGAACAATTTTTTGAAAATTGCATTTAATCTTGTAAAAAAGCGGCTGCAACGTGATGGAAATAACCAACGCAGAATAAAATTAAGAATAAAATAACATCCAAAACTTTAAGCCCTGTCAAAGGGCCCGGTAACTGGGACCTGTCAACTGGCCTACTTACTGGGCCCTAAAAACGGGCCGTATTACCGGACCATGAAAACGGGTCCTGTAAACGGGCCGTATTCTTAACGGATCCTGTAAACTGAGTCCTGTAAATAGGCCATTTAACCGGGCTCTGTAAACGGGTCCTGTAAACGGGCTCTGTAACCGGGACCTGTAAATTGGTGGTGTTTTCGGGCCCTGTAACCGGGACCTGTCAACGGGCTCACTTACTGGGCCCTGTAAACGGGCCAGGTTAACAGGCCATGTAAACGGGTCATGTAAACGGGCTCTGTAACCGGGACCTGTAAATTGGTGGTGTTATCGGGCCCTGTAACCGGGACCTGTCAACGGGCCCACTTACCGGGCCCTGTAAACGGGCCGTGTTACTGGGCCATGTAAACGAGTCCTTTAACGGGGCCCTGTAGCCACGAGCTGTCAGTAGACTCATTTACCGGGCCCTGTAAACAGGTTCCTGTAACTGGGCCGTGTAACTGTGCCGTGTAACAGGGTCGTTTTACCTAGTAAATCAATCATAACAGCATCTATTCATTTTGAGGATGTTGTTCATACACGCGGATTTTAAACATAACAACACAGGCCCAGCACACTATTGTATCACCGTAACGTCGTTGAGCTTATGGTCGCGCGCGTTTATGTCACCAGATTTTGTAACATTATTCAAACTGGCAGCTCTTGGTGAAATCGGTACGGATAACATGTGAGTATACCAACAGTATATTAATCGATCTATACATCAAACATTTAAAAAAAAAAATTCAATGGTTTCTTCTCTAGGACTTCATTGCCACAACATGAAAGATACTCTACTGATCGAGACCTTCTGCTACACAAATGGACGGCCTTCACGGAACTACCGGCACATACGGGTAACAGGCATAATCTTTTGGGTTAAAACTGTTCACCCGGGGTTCTTCTGACCAAATGAGTATCTCTTCGGAGATAGGCGACCCCCTCGCATACCACAGGTTATTCTTGGGAAGGGGGCTTCAGCCTAGGGAGTGGTTTAGTGGGTAGGTCGCATATGCGGAATTCCACATAACCCTTCTTTAACACTTGGGAGAAGCGGAGTATCCTATGAGGATTCCCTTCCCACTACAAAACCAAACAAAAAAAAAAGCAATACAATGATTTGTTGTCAACTACCAAATAAAAAAAAAGGAGAATAAAACTATTTTTCTAGAATTAAAGGTAAACATACTTTGTCCGCCCCTTAAGTAAGGACAAAAAATGAATCGCCAATCTAATATATAAAAGTCACCGTTGACTGTAATTCAACGATACGACGGGAAACCAAGCCGACGCATCATATTGCACCCTCGCGACAGGATGTCACCGCAATCTAGGGGAACCCTCGCTACGAGATGTATCCACTCGAAGCTTCATAGGACATGGCCACTCGACGCAGAAACCTGACGACGATCGGGAACCCAACTTCTCATTTGAATGCTATAAACTCGAGTTGAACGTGTTATAACCGGCTATCTGCAAATAAAAGCCGGCAGCGACAACTCCCCGCGATAGCAGCGTCTTCGCGGGCTATTTTAGTGGTGAGCGCGCGAGCACACCAGGGCCTTGAGTTACTTTTCGCCGCGGTGTACTTGTTTCTTTCACTCCGACGGTTGGCTGTGACGTCACAGCCCGTGCGCCGAATAAATACGCTGAACAAAAATTGTTTTAGTTTGGTTTTCATTTTATTTACCACTTTATTTTGCTGACTACCCACGAATTACACGTTCTATGCTTTTTATCACAGTCTGGAATGGAAAATAAAAAAAGTAGAACAAATAATTATTTACCTTAAAAAATCGAAATCGAATTGATATTTTGCTGAACGACATGAAAAAGGCATTGTTGTTATTAAATATTGACGACATCGATTGGTAACAGTGGTTATACAAAATTTCTTATATAAACTCAGTATCGTCGATATCTACAGTTTACGATGTGTTAGTCCACCTTTTTGGTATGATAACTTTATGTTGATTTTTTCTATCTTATATTTACTTATTACGTGGACTCGATTTTTTGTAATAAAAACTGTTGTATTAAAAGGAAGCAAACCCTTTAGATCATGTTTCGTATAATGAGAATCGAAAATATTTTAAATAATAGAATATCAGCTTACCAGTTGACCTTTTTGCTATCAGTTATGATAATGGGGATGTTCTTGAAGGCAGCAATCATCAGATAGTGCATTGCATTCATGCGGAAGACGATTGATGCATGGCGGGAAATCTCAAATGTTTCGATGATTTTAGAAAATAAATAAGACCTGAAATACACTTTCCCTTATCATACAGCATTTGCATGGTATTATTTCAATACGTCTTTTAGCAGGTAACTTACTTAATTAATTCCCGGAAATATTCCGATGTACTGCAATATCGCCGAGGATGCTCTTCATGAAGCTGAAGCCTACGAAGGTGGTAAAATAAAAAGGAAAAAACACCTGGTGGCTTTGACCTATCGAGTTGTATGTTCGTAAAGCTGGAATGCATTGCATGCAATTGAATGCATTGAAGAGTGAAAATCATCACATACAGCGTGTTTAACCTTTGTGCTACAAAAAACGAGAACATTATTTAAATGTAGATATGAACAAACTATGCCATATCGTCAAGTTTAGCGTCATATTTTACCTGATCACTGCCGGTAATCTTCATTTCCCATTTGAATTTATAAAGTATGAATTCGAAGACACTGCATGTAGATATTCCAAGCGTTTTTCGTGTAAGTCCCAATGTAATATAATAATATATCTACGCGTGAACTTCCGGCATCATGGTTGCCCTGATATATTATATATTTTCTTCCTCTCCTATTTCTTATGATAATATATCTACACGTGAACTTTCGGCATCACGGTTGCCTTGATATATTTCATATTCTTCTTTACATCACTTTCTTATGATAATATGTCTACACGTGAACTTCCGGCATCACGGTTGCCTTGGCATATTCTCTATCTCCTTCTAACACTTCGAATTAGCAGCCTCACTGCTGATTGTAGAATGCCCTTTACTCGTGGTGGAATTCACTGATCACAATGCACGTGTAAGAAACCCATCTTTCCTCCTTTTCGAGACTTTGTCCCGAAATAAAACACAAGTGTGGTTTCGTTTCTTATAGTTGCCTAAACTGATCGAACTGTGCCTTGGTCTATTTTTCACTACAACTTCTTTACTGTCTGTAACTCCATCTTCGAGCGGGGATGGAACTGAGCTTTGCGAACTGAGGTTTCTGTTCAACTGAGACTTCTGGTCAACTGAGGCTTGTTCGATCAGTCTTTGGGCCTTTATTTATAGTACAATTTCTTCCTTAAGTTTAACATTTTTTTTTTATTATTTCTAATGGGTTCCCACGGTTCACGTCTGAATTTTTAAGAATTTTGATAAAGAAAATAATATTGAATTTAACACTTTTGTTTGTCTGAATTGTGATTGGTCGTTTATAGATTTAATATCGATTAACTGTCTGGCAAACTTCCTGTTTACTTAATTATGATTGGTTAGTTTGGTTAATATGATCCTACACGTGCCTATCATGATCGAACATGTTAATTACAGCAGCAATGCTAACAGCAACGCTAACAGGCTAACAACACTTTACCATTTAACGTGCAGCTAGAACAAAACATGATAACATTAAATCAATGCTTATTAACTAACTATTAAGAATAAAATACTTTAATTACTTACTTTATATACCTATTTGTTTCCGACTGTAACTTCTCATGAAAACCAATCATGTGCGCGTTTCCTCTGTGAGCCGTAAAACGTAACACCGTTCGTAAACGTTCATGAAGTCTATGGTTCGACTTCACAGACGCCTTCGTTATGAAAAAATACAGGACGAACAAAACAGATGCAGATGCTGCTGAAATGAAAAATAAGAATAGGACTAGGGTTTATAAGCTGCAGGGCGGTTTCGGATCGTTTATTATTGCTTGAATAATCTTACCTGATATTCGACAATACTGAACCGCTAGCACCCCGGAAGCACGCATCCACAAAGAAGTTGTTCGTTTTGAAAACATTATTCTTGGCTCTTTCAACTAATATTTAGTTATGTGATGCAGCAGAAGCAATAGATTCACATTACATAAATTTCAAACTGAACCATTATTATTAATGTTTGTTTCATACTTCACCTTATTTATTACTTCTTCGATAAAGGAGGAAGCAAAACATGCTCGCACAAACTTTAAAGATGCGCAATCATATTAGTTTACCTGTAAAAACACAATAATTTCATATTTCATATTTCATTTATTTTACAATGTTTGCCACGCGGGCTATACAAGGTTTCTTAAGTCTATGGTTAAACTTAAAACAACAAGACAAATCACGAGAGGAGGAGAGATAAAGATTACACCAGAGAGCTGTTAAGACGCGAACGAAAGGAGGGGATGGAGACGTTGTAGTCAAACAGGTGGCTAACACTATTGAAGGAAGACATGGCGCGGATAAAAGGATCATTCTGGGCGAAACGCGTACGGCGCGAGGGAATAAGGAGAGGAGGCCTTTCCCGAAGGTTATGAGAAGGGACATATAAAGGGATATGAGAGAGGAGTTCCGGAGCGTCAGCGGAGTGTAGGAGAAGTTGGGCGATGAAAATAGCCTGAGCGTTCCGGTGGCGAGTCTGAATCGTGGATAGCCCCAACAATTGACACCGCGACTCGTAAGGCGGGAGGGAGGAGGCATTGTAGCCGAGAAGACGCCTCACCGCCAGGCGCGTGAAGCGTCTTTGAACCCCCTCCAACCTTCCCAAGGCGGTGACACCTGTTGGGGTCCATACCACGGAAGCATACTTGAGGATCGGTCTGACCCAGCAACAATACAGCGCTGTTAGGCTGCGCGGGTCCCGCACCTCCGATGCCATGCGAGAAATAAGCCCCAACATACGGTTGGCCTTGGATACCACCTTGTCGATCTGCACACAGAAGGACAAGGCGGCGTCAAGCCACACCCCAAGGTCCTCGACAACCGACACCCGCGACAAAGCAACGCTACTAATACCGTAGTCGTAGTGGGTCACCCCAGCGGAGCGACTGAAGGATATGACACAACACTTGGGTGTGCAGAGAGTCAATCCATTCACGGAACACCAGTCGGAGAAGCGTTGGAGGGATTCTTGAAGGAGCAAGAAGTCGGAAGGAGAGGATATGGGGCGGAATAATTTGACATCGTCAGCATACAGTAAGTGCCCGTTAGGGGGCAGTACACTGACACATTCATTAAGGAACAGAGAGAACAGGAGAGGGCTAAGGATGCTACCCTGCGGAACACCCGATACACCGAAGTACGGATCCGAGAGAACCCCCCTCACCCGCACAGAGTAAGATCGGCCGCTAAGGAACGATCTGATCCAGGAGTAAAGAGGCCCCCCCAACCCCAACCGCTCGAGTTTAGCCAGCAGCAAGTAATGCGGTAGGCTGTCAAATGCGGCCTTCAGATCGGTGTAAATGACGTCAACCTGACGCCCAGAGTCCAGATTGGGGTAAACCACGGACAGTAAGGTCATCAAATTGGTCACAGTCGAGAGTTGAGGCATGAAACCGTGTTGATTCGGAGAAATATACGGGTGCACGCAGGGGAGGCTGGAGGAGTGTAGGATGGATTCGAGGACTTTGGAAGTGGCACAGAGGAGGGAGATGCCTCGATAGTTGGCGGAGGAAGAGAGGCATCCTTTCTTGTGGATCGGGACAACCTAGGCCGATTTCCACAGCCCAGGAACCTCTCCTTCGTGGAGGCAGCGCGAAAAAAGACGCGCCAGGATAGGAGCTAGGGAAGCCCCGCATCCGCGTAGAACAGACGCAGGAATGCCGTCAGGGCCAGGAGAGAAGGAAGGCTTTAACCTAGCTAGTGCACCACAAACATCACCCTCGCTGATCTCCACCAGGTCGCAAGTGAGGACATCAAGGGGGGTATGAGCAAGGCCCGCGGTGCCAGGGGCAGCCGACTGAGCCGGGTTAACGAAAATCCTCGAGAAGTGCTTTGCGAAAAGTTGGCAGACGCCATGAGGAGTGGAAGCGGTCTCTCCATTGAGAGACATGGTATGGGGAATGCGGGAGGAACCGCGCCGGGCGTTCATCAATCGCCAAAAAGATCTTGGATTAGTAGACAGTCGAGACTGAATACGTAAAACGTGTGCCTGGTATCGAGCCCGATTGTAGCCTCTGTAGGCAGAGGCTGCGAGCTTATAGAAATGCCTCCAGAAAGGAGAGCGATACCGACCATGCATACGAATTGCGCGTTTCATGTCTGCCTTCAACACACGGAGATGCCTATCTGACCAAACGGGGTTAGGAGGAGGGCGAGCAGGAGGACAACATGAGGGGAACATTGAACATAATACATTAGTGAACTTAAGACTAGCCGCGTTACACGAATCCTCCATATCTAGCACCGACCAGTCGTATTCGGCAATTAATCTAGGTTAGCTTAACATAGTCCATTTTTTTTAAGTTTAACCTCTGCTGCCGCGACGTGTCTCTAACACCCTCCGGGGGGTGATCCCTCGAAACCATAGTCGTCAGGGTGAGCTCGAGAGGAGGATGGTAATGATCAGCAGGCACAAGCGGTAGCGGCGCAATGGATACCTGTAAGCACGAATCAAGTGCGGCAGAATTTATGAAGACTAGATCAAGCTGCCGATTAAGCGAGTTGACGACCCCTGATATCTGACACATATCATTAAGCGCCATGCCATCGGCGAAGAAGATGGCAGCCAAAGGAACTCCCGTAGTGTGAGCTGGGACGAAGTAATAAGGCGACGCTGGGGGTTCAGGGCGCCACGACAATCCGGGAAGATTGAAGTCCCCGAAGAGCATTACTTCGTCTCCGGGTCCCATCCGCGCCGATATACAAGAAACACTCTCCAACACATCTTCAAGAACTGGCAACGATGAGCTACGATCCGGGGGCACGTAGCACACACCGATGTAGATCGAGGACTGTACACATTGCACACGAATCCACATGAGCTCCAACGACTGGAATGTGTGCGGCATACGGGACGACACCAGCTGGCTAGCGCAAGCGACGAGGACGCCACCGCCACGGGAGTGGGTGCTGTTGAGAACACTTCGATCGCAACGGTAGACCACGAAGTTGTCCTCGAAACACAACGAAGAAGGCAACGAGTCGTCCAGCCAAGTCTCCGTAGCGATGATGACGTCATACAGCGAGCCGGAGACTGCCAGACGAAAGTCGCTTGTTTTGGTGCGTAACCCTCTCACGTTCTGGTAAAATACCCGCAACGAGGAGCGAGCCAGCGGAGCGACCAAAGCAGAAGAGGTAAGCAGGACAGCGGCATCGGGCGAGCCCGTAGCAACAGGCGAGCGAGATCCGACGGACGGCAGGCCGGCTGATGAAGAGCGGATGGATGCAGGAGCGCAGGAAACAGCCGGCGAACTCGAAAGCAGGAACTGAGCAGAAGCGTGCGATACGGCGAGCGTGCAGGTGTGAACAGGAGCAGGAACGATGGAAGTCGTAGTGATTACGACAGTTGGGGCAATGCCGGCAGACGAGTGGACGGCATCGAGTGGCGTGTGGACCCCAAGCTATGCGTCTGTGCTAAACGGAGATGCAGGACTATCAGCCAACCGGCCGTCTTTACGCATCTGCTTTCTGGAAGAGGCCGGTGTACGTGGCAGGACCGCCATCAAATCAGCCGGTGGTGTGGTAAGCGTCAAATCCTCATCCGGAGTGCAAACCGGGGTCCGTACGCTACGCACGTGCCGCGTCCTATCATCAATAAACTCACGGAAAATCAACGCAGGCGGCCAAGTGCTCGGTGACAGGGTAACACTCCCCAACTACCCATTTGAAGCTATAGGCTCGAGTTGGGCGGGTTATAGCCGGCTATCTGCAAATAATAGCCGGCAGCGACAAATCCCCGCGATAGCAGGGTCTTCGCGGGCTATTTCAGTGGTGAGCACGCGAGCACCCCAGGGCCTTGAGTTACTTTTCCCCGCGGTGTATTTGTTTTTTTCACTCCGACGCTTGGCTGTGACATCACAGCCCGTGCGCCGAATAAATACGCTGAACAAAAATTGTTTTAGTTTGGTTTTTATTTTATTTACCACTTTATTTTGCTGACTACCCACGAATTACACGTTCTATGCAATGCAGAGATAAGTCTGGAATGAAAAATAGAAAAAAAGTAGAATAAATAATTATTTGCCTTAATAAATCTTAATCGACTCGAAATTATTGTTGAACGATATGAACAAAAGATTGTTGTTATTGTGTGTTAAAGATATCAATTCAATATAGTTGATTTACGAAATTTCCTACATTGACTCGGTATAGTTGATATTCATAGTTTACGTTAGCCTTTCAGGTATAATAACTTTATGCTGATTTTTTAAACCTTATCTTAATACATAGACTCGATTATTGATAATAAACACTGATGCCATGCAGTAAACGTAAGCAAATTGTTAATAAAAAATTTTAAGTTTTCGAAGTTATCACTCTTGAAATCATGATTGGTGTAATCAGGATCGTAAATGTTTTAAATAATAAAATATCAACTTACCAATTGATTTTTCCGTCGATCAGGTATGATGATGGTGATGTCGTTGAAGGCATAGGACATCATATAATGTTTCCTATATCAATTGAAGCGGAGGATGTCTAATGCATGGCGGACTATTTAAAATTTTTCAATGTTTTTAGAAAATAAAATCTGAAATACACCTTCCTGTGTCCCACAGCGTTTGTATGGTTCTATTTCGATATGTCTTAGCAGAAAACTTATATAAATAAATCCCAGAAATATTCCGCTGTACTGCAGTTCCACCGAAGATGCTGTTCATAAAAGCGAAGTTAACCAAGGAAGTGATATAAAGAAGTTAAAACCTAGTGGCGTTGACCTTTCGTGGACGTTTAGCTTGGATGCTTTGAAGAATGCGAATCCTTACACACATCGTGTTGAAACGTTCGTGCTGCCAAAAAAGAGAACATTATTTAAATAGAGATATTAACAAATGCTTTCGAATCGTCAAGTTTAACTTCATATCTTACCTGATTAGTACCGCTGATGATGATGTCATTACATCATACATACCTAATTGATTCCGATTGTTTGTTCTGATGATACCAATCATGTGCGCATTTCCTCTGTTCGTCCAAAAACGTAGCTGTTCATGCAGACTACCTGTTAATACAGACTCCTTTGTTATGAAGAAAGCACAGAACAAACAAACAAGATGTACATACAGCTGAAATTCGAAATAAGCATAGCAATGGTAAATATATTGGGGAACAGTTTTGAAGTGTTTGTTATCACTCAAGTGATTTTATCAATCAATCTCACCTCATATTCGTCAATGCCGAACCTCTAGCTCCGTGGAAGCACGCAACCTCATAAAAGCTGTTGTGACACCAGATGCAGCTGGAAGAATAGATTCATATTAATCCGTTATACTGACCTATTATTGATAAGTAATGTTCGTTTCATACTTCACCTGATTTCTTTGTTGATTTTTCGATAAAAAAATAGCGGAAGTAATACATTCGCGTACAAGCTTAGAGGTTCCCGTCTATTCTTCGAACGAGCAGCCGGCTGGATGGCAAATTCACACAATGCCTTTCTTGCATTAACACTACACTGTGATAATCAAACAATGTTATAACAATAATTAGCAACGTTATAAAAATTAGCAAACACGCACATCACAACTCACCTGCATGTTTGAAGAAGTTTCTTTGCTGCGTTATCCAACGCCACGATACCTTTGTCCATGTACACCGAGCAGGATATGTGCAAGTCGAAACCAGGCCACCGGAATGATAAACACACCGGTTGCACTGAAGATACACCTTACACCGGATGCGTTGCTGAAATCACAGAAAACAATGTGAAATGGGGAAATCCATTTCGGATAAAGTATACTTTCACTTCGATTTACCTGACTATTTACGATCCGGATGATGGATACACAAACGATGGAGATTTGAATCGGTTGCTGCACTGATATATATCCGTCGTGACCGAATGCAGTGCAACTGATGCAGCCAAAACTAGTCATCACTAAACATGCAGTTTAAGTTTGTAATGCTGCTAGAACAAAATACAATAAGCGAAATGATGAAACAATGAAACATTTTCACTTCACCAGATTGTTTACATCTCGCCTGGTGCGGTTTCGTTACGATGATGTCGTTGCACGCTGCGGCTAAATAACGTTGCAAACTGCTCTGAATCGTACGATGATCGATTGAGGGTTGATTGAAGATAAGAAATATTGCCCTGTATCAGCTGAAATGTTAAAATAACATGTAATTATCAGCGAAAAACTTTAGCGAACTTACCGTGCTGCGTTGTTTACTTCGATGTGTCAAAATCACTCTGCGTGTGAGATGCGCTGTGCGAACGGGAAAAAACACCCACATGCACATCGTCGCGCTCGTTCGATCGCACAAAGAGGACGCTCCTTTGCTATCGCGGCATCTGCGGCGGGCTATGTTCGAGAGCGGGACAGAAAAATTTGGCTAAGTCCGCGAGCGACGGGTCTCCGCCACTATCGCGGCATCTGCGGACGGCAATCGTCGAGATTGGTATCGCAAATATCGGCAAAGTCCGTGAGAGCTGGTTTTTTTTGTATGGAGTTTTCTCCGGAATGCTCAATTTTCAAATGGAACCCAAATCCAGGTTGGTTGAGAACGAGTTAAGACATGAATTGTGCAGAGCAACAGTGGGAAAAACTTCGTCACCAATCGCAGAGAAACCGGCAGCAGCAACGGCAGCGATATAAAAGGGCTTCGCAACAAATTAGTCTTCAGTATAAAGTCAGAGTCAGTTCGAGCTTAACCACTCTTCCCCAAAATAATTGAAACAAAGAATAAAAGTAATAAAGTTATTTATAATTTTTATGGAACCCCGACGAAACCATTTTTACTCGTAACGAGTTTACTCGTAACGAGTTTTAAAAAATATAAATTTTATTTCATTACCGCTTAAGTCGGTGATTGGAAACGAACTAATTACAATTTTGCTTAAAAACTATGTCGTGGCGTGATCGCGCACGAACGTCCGCCGCGCCAGCGTCTGGTCGTTGTCCGGTTGTCGCAGCAGGCTGAGGCGCGTGGTCTACTTCGTCAGCGACTCCCACGGTGGACAGCGGTCGCTGGCTGGCGTGGTCACGTTGCCCTGCCACGTGCTCTGCATCGTCTGCCGTGTGACTTATATATATATATGTATGTGACCGCATCACGCAAAATCTACCGGGCCGATTTACACCAACCTTGGCAGGAAGGTAGCTAATTTTCCAGGATTGAATGATCTAAACTTCGTTTCTAGTTATCCACATCCCTCCTTACACCTCCCAAACACCATCCCTCTAAAATTAATGAAAAACAATTATAGCTAAACCATTTTTAATCGGATTTTCACAAAAAATGATACAAATGCTGCTTGCATAGGGACATAGCATGAATTAATTCAAATAAAATTTCATCGATCTATGGCAATGGGAAAGGGTGGGTCTCAAAGTACCCCTACCCTCTGAATTGAACGGCCATACTCTTTATGTTCAATCTTAGCCCAGACTCCCTCTAGCCCCCTTTTCTTTAGCATAACAATAGCAATGCTAAAACCGAAAAACGTTAATTGTTATCACAAGCATTACAACGCAAAATCTACTTAGTCTGTCTGTACCAAGCTTGGCTGGAGCATTGAAAAATTTATGATTCTTTCGACTGTCCTCCTTCCCATCCCCCTTCCGCCAATAATGGCATGTAGTTTACAAAATTTTGTACACATACTACATAAATATGAAGAAATCGTGTGATAAAATTTAAATGCTTTAGAGAAAAGGGTCAGAGGGGCTACCATCTTAGCCCCTAGCTCAGTGTTTTCGTAGTATTTGGGGTCACAAAACCAAATGATCATAGTTTGTGCGCCAAATCTCATCTTAGACTTCTTCTATCTTCTTCTACGTAACAAATATTTCCAATGACACAAAATTAGTCTAATCACTTTACACCAAACATAAGAAAGCCATTTTTAAAAGAATAAAATAAATAAAAATAATGTAAAAAATGATGATGCTGTCTTACGACGGATGGCTTAGTTCCAATATGCAATCCCTTTGGTTTTTTTCCTTCTTTTCCATTTTTTCAATTTTGGTTTGATTCAAAAAGCTTTAAGTCTGTTGACATACATACAACTGTTTTACGCAAAAATCTTTTGGTGTGCTGTGCACCAAACTAGATTAAAGGGTAGTCAATTTTGCTGTTGTTCTGTATTTTGTAGATGTGATCATCCTTCGTTATCTCTCCCGCAAATTTTCACAAAACCTTATTTATAACCGACCAACAAAAGAAATCAATGAAACCTTAAATTGTGCTTAAAACAAAGCACATAAACTCTGCAACTCTCTTTATTTACTTTACTTCATGGTTTGGCTCTTCTTTCTGTCATAACCACAGAACTTCAAAGAACTGAGGAGATTCTAAGGGCTGTCTGACTATTACCGTATGTTTATCAAAAACTATGCACACTTTGCAAAACCAATAATAGAACTCCTGACAGGGGAGGATGGCCATCGCTAAATTTCAAAAAACGAATCAAAAAATGTTGTTTAAGCTGTTCCAGATTTCTAGAAGCCATTTGAACTGACATCAGATGCAGCAAATAAAGCACTAGGTGCTGTGCTTTTACAAAAATGCCACGACGAAGATAGGCCAATAACCTTCATTTCCCGACTCTTTCCTAAACTGAGGAAAATTATGCAACCAATGAAAAGGAGATGCTTGCCATCGTGTTAGGACTACATACGCTGAGAAATTCATATCATATGGGGAGCGAAAATTAATTTCCATACTGATAATCAACCCCTAACATTGGCTTTATCACCGCAGAACAACAACGCACGGCTGAAAAGATGGACATCAATCATAGAGAAACATGATTACCAGTTATGCTACAAACCAGGAAGACCGAACGTTGTAGCCGACGCCCTTTCCAGAATACCAATTAACTCACTAACACCAACCCAGCACTCAGCTGATGAAGGCGAAAATTCATTTATCCTTCAACAGAAGTACCCATTAACGTTTTCCGCAACCAACTTATATATAAAAACGGAACTAAATCCTCTTCCGAACAAATAAGCCCTTTTTCGAAATTTAAAAGGAATATTTTTATTGTTCCAACTTTTACTATTGATTTTATCAAGGATCAATTCGAAAAAGTTATTAACGAAAACGTAATAAATGAAATTCATACAGATGAACAAACAATGGGAATTATCGAAAAAGTTTATAACAATTTTTACAATCCAAAAGCAGTTTAAACTAGATTTTCTGAAATACAAGTTTAAGATCTTTGCGACGTAGAAAAACAAATCGAAGAGATTAAAAATATCCATAATTTTGCCCACAGAAACGCTTAAGAAAATTCATTGAAATTTGTAAAAAAAATTCTACTTCCCCGGAATGAGAAAAAGTATTCAAAATATTGTTAAAAATCTTGAGATATGCAAAACCTTTAAAAACGATAGAAAACCACAAGTATTTATACCAGTAAAAACACCAACACCGACATATCCTTGAGAGATAATTCATATTAATATATTTGCAAACAAGCAAACCTTTTAGTTATCAAGTCAATTGATAAATTTTCGAACTACGTTTAAATTCGACCGATAAAATCCAAATCAATTGCTGACATAAAAAAAGTATTACTACAACTTTTATATGACTGGGACTTGCCAGCAAAAATTGTTACAGACAACTAATGTACTTTTGTATCGAAAGTAATCGATCAGTCAGTATTAAATCTAGGAGTCAAAATCTTCAAAACTTCAGTTAATCGTTCAGAAAAAAATGCTCAAGTAGAGAGATGTCGTTCGACTATCGGAGAAATAGCGAGATGTACGAAAAAACTCAATCCAAAAATGAGTATTATAACGTTGGTGCAACAAGCCGTTTATAAATTTAATCATAGCATTCATTCATTTATAAAGGATACACCAAGAAATGTGTACGCAGGTGAAGGATCAAATGATCCGCAAGAAAGAGCAAAACTAAGAGAAGCTACAAATAAAAGAATACTCGAAATTCAAACATTCGAAAAAATCATAAAAAAAATCTAAGGTTATATGGAGAAAACATTAATAGACTCTTTAAATATCTTTTAATTATCGTTACAGAGTGATTACAACCCTGTTCATCAAGCTAATAGAAGCAGATATAAGCAAATATGTTCTAAGTAACAATCCTTTAGCAATAATACCAATAAGAAAAGTTAAAGTTCAATTCTGATAAGAAAGGACGATACATCCAATCGATTAAGCAATCATAGGAGAAACAGTGGAGAAATCGTTAGAAGAAATTCCAAATGGAATCAATTCGGAATCAATTGAAAGTTTGATAACTATAAAAGCCAGAACACAACATGAAACCTTTAGAATGGTTAGACCGTTAACATGCAGAGAAAAACGATGGGATTTGATTGGAAAAGTTTGGAAATGGATCGCAGGAAATTAAGACGGCAACGGCCTACACATAACTAACTCAAAGATACACTCCCTTATTGCTGAAAACAAAGAAGAAGTATTTATCAACCAAGGTATAAACGAACGACTTCAACAAATAACAGAAGTCACCAACAAGGTTATAAACATTGAAAATCAACGATACGAAACGCACTAGACAAAGGTTCGACAATTAATCCTGTTATCAAACATGAACATGCTACAAGAAAAACGAGAAGTAATTGAAGATGCCATCAAACTCGCGAAACACGGTTTTCCAAGCAGCAAGCTACTATTTCTAGATGATCTAAACTCCATAGCCCAATTCCTAGAGAGTAACAACATTACTTACCGTACTTTAGAGGAATTGCTAGGGCAATCAACTGCGCATGTTGCTGTAAACCAAACGCATATTATCTACATACTAAAGTTCCCCAAAGTAACCACACAAATGTACGACTATGAATACATTGACTCCATAATCCAGCACGAGAGACGGATTATCGTAAAACAAAATTTCATAAAACGAAATCTAACGCATGTATTCGAAATTACGGAAAGATGCCAAGAGCAGGAAGATTTCTACATATGAAAACAAGTAAATCTGCAACAACCCACCAAATGCATAGAAAAACTCGTGAAACGAGAAGACGCCGAATGCCAATACGAAAAAACAAGCTCAAAAAAATTGGTGAAACGCATTAATGACGCTAATATTTATTTATTTATTTATTTGTTTTATTTGTTATATATTTATTTCTTCATCTTTTTCTTTTTGGCGTAACGACCTCTTTTTCATGCCTCCCAGATAAGGGCTTACGGGACTTATTTCCCTGTTGTACGTGGAAAGTCAATCCTATCGTACAGGGAGGGTCCGGACTTGGTTGGGATTCGAACCCACGCCGTCAAAGTGGTGTAACCCGACGGCTCCTTTCCTCCGTGGATTTATTTATTTATTTATTTGTTTGTCTATTTATTTATTTATTTATTTATTAATTCATTTCGTTAATTATGAGTTTGTTTACTTGTTTATTTATTTATATATTTATAAATTATTTTATTTATTAATTTATTTGTTTATTTATTTACCTTTTGGTTAGTACAAGTCCGTCATTGGTACCTATCGCGAACCAAGTTAACAAACGGTCGATAAACATACCGACCGATATAATGACAGTAATGGCGGAATGGTAGCGCAACGCATCAAATTTATCAACCCTTAAAAACGCGTGCACGACTGCCAAGGCTACCGTACAATTCGTGGAGAAAAAATCGAGCAGTTGTTAATAAAGTTTTTAATTTGCATCGCGAACGAAACAATTTTTTGAAATCGACCGATTTATTTCACTACTTCCTCAACCCATCCGATACACTGAACAGAGCTGTTGACCGTGGAAAAATGTATTTAAAAAAAAATTTTAAATGTTATTCCGTGTTAATTTTTCGTTTCTTATCATTTTTTACCACTTTCGCCCATTAAAAATATATTTTTCTGGTAAAGATTGTTGTTTTGTTTTAAAATTTGTTTTTTTTTTATTAAACCACTAACACAGGTAGTTATTGTAGTTTCATATCCAAAGAACAATTGATTGGATTGTCGTTTCGGCGTGAAAGTTTTAAAATGCCTAGAAATACTAATTTACCATCGTTTTGCTAAAGAAAACAAGTTTTTAAACAAATTTTAAAAAAATTTATTTGCCGTTGTCGGTCGATACCCCTCAAATGTTCCGTTTTTCTCGTATAAAATTATCATTTTATTGAGAAATCGGATCGATTTGAAATTTTCAGTGAAGATACTTGAAGGTGTTTTCCAAAATTTTGTTTACCTTTTATAATTTCAAAAATTCATTTAGTAAATTAATTTAAGGTTCCGAAAAATTTCAATAATAAAAAAAATGAGTATTTTTTTTGTACAGTTATGCAATGTGTTCCCTGTTCTTATAAATTCACGTATTTTGTTTTTGGTTCCTGCATTAGCGCACGTATCGTGGAAGGAGACACCGTTTTCGCAAATTCCGTCCATTTCCTCTTGCCAAGAACATCCCTAACTGTTACACCACTTCGCCGAAGACAAAGTTTTGTGATTGCCTAGTATTTTGTTTTGGAGCGAAACTGTGGGAAATTTGGTTTTGATACAAAATGAATCTTATTGGCCCTGTACCACTCTAAGACAACCTTACAATAATGGCTGGTCAAAAAATTTGTAAACAAAGTACGTGAATATATAAGAAAGAAATAGAAAAATAGAAACCTTCGTTGAGTAATCATCCATGGTTTTAAAGGATAAGCGAGAAGAACTCTAAACAACAATTTAAAAAAACGTTAATATTGGGAACAAGAATGTCATATGTAAATACACAAACCAAACAGCTTCATTGTTCGGTCACCACTGTATCATTTTCCTTCTAAGTATGAAGATATTAGGCTTGTTTTGTATTATCTACAAATATCTTCATTTGCCTGTGGTCAGATATCTAGAAGGTCATTATCAATGAGCATTTAATAAAGAAGTGTTAATTTTAATATTTACCATTAAAGCGTTTGAACTGTAAAACCCTTTTCAAATCATGTATTGAAATGTGTTGTTGTAAAGTGCAACAATTCTGATATAAGTTTCATCGGTGCACATCACCACACAAGGACAGGTAATTTTTTATGAAAAAAATTCTCCTGGCGTCTGCTTTTTCGTCGGCAGTCATGTCCATGGTTATGAAATTCGCTAGTTCACGTTCCAACGTGACTAGAGTTTGAACTAGCGTTTCAGAAAAAGTAGATTGGGCAATGGTAATAGTAAAATCGTTACCAACACCTTGTTGGTACGACCTTTGTGCAAAAAATCATAGTTTTGTTCCCAATTTATCGTCCGCCGATAACCAACGCTAAAGCCTATGTTAGTTCCACTTTCTCAAGGATTTCTTCAAACAGCCTCTTCGGAACTCGGTAATTGGTAATGAAGCTGAAAAAGGAACATGTTAACACAGTGGCAACGATTGTTGAGCCAATACGCTTACGTCTTTTTTATATCGTTTAATCGTTATTCTTCAATCGCCTACGGTATGCTGCTAGATTTATCTCATCTCATTTAAAAGGAAAAATGAATTTATCATTCAAATGTTTTGGATGCTTCACGAACTAAAATGCTTCACGATACGTTAGAAGTCGCACTATATGTAATGTTGTTAAAAGTAAGAAAACTCTAGGTTTCCATGGTAATTTGACAGACGGCGAAACTACTCGATATTTATTTTTTTGGGTTGTTATAATTTTACCGACTGCTCAGTTGAATACATTCGCGATACCAATTCGAGAAGATAAATTTATCGGTCGATCTGTTCAAACGGGTTGGTAAAGTTTATCGACTGCTTTCGCGATAGGTACCATTGTTGGCATAACATGCACGGGTGAGATAATGCATTAGTGCACTGTTGGAAACGTTTCGGTCCAACGAAGCTGGCCGAACATAAACGTCGCCGCGACGGCGATGTTTTTAGAAAGTATAAAAAGGATCGAAGGATGCGCCTTCGATCTTTTAGTAAAACGTAAGCGAGAAAGCCAGACAATTTTTTGGCTATTGAGATTACAATAAAAAAGGTGTTTTCACAAAGGCAAGAAAAGCTGGATAATTTCTTTTCTCGCTCCACGTAGAGCCCGTTAAAGATTGTCTTTAACATTCCAAAAAATTGAAATTGGACACCCAGTTTCGAATTTCGAATCCGCCTTGGAACATACGCGAAATGTTCCACCAAGTGGCAATAAAAAAGGAAGACCAGCGTAGTCAACTGATCTTCTGGGAAGGTGATGAGCCGGATGGTGAGCCAGGAGTATACGCAGTTACGGTCATGACGTTCGGAGCGGCCTGCTCCCCGAGTAGCGCGCAGTTTGTAAAAAACCGTAACGCAGACCGCTTTGCACGCGAGTATCCCCGGGCGGTTGAATGCATAAAGGAAGAGCATTACGTCGATGATATGCTCGTCAGCGTGGAAACGCGAGAAGAAGCGATCCAACTTGCGGAGACAGTTCGGTATGTTCATTCCCAAGGCGGATTCGAAATTCGAAACTGGGTGTCCAATTCTCGGACAGTGGTAGAGCACCTAGAAGGAAAATCGAATAAGGAAATGAACGTTAGCTTGAGCAGTCATCTTGCAACGGAAAAAGTTTTGGGAATGTGGTGGAACACCGCTTCCGATACTTTCACTTATCGATTGTCGCCGAAACACGATACAGAGCTTCTAGCTGGCAAAAAACCTGCAACAAAACGGGCGGTACTCAGAACACAGATGAGCATATACGACCCCATGGGGTTATTAGGACATTTTCTAATGTACCTGAAGGTTCTGTTGCAAGAAATTTGGCGAGCAGGTGTTGGATGGGATGCACCTATTGATGGCGAGATGGAAAAGAAATGGCGTACATGGTTAGAAGTTCTTCCGGGGGTGGCAGAGATAACGATACCGAGATGCTACCGGCAGCTAACGTCTATCCGAGCGACCGTGGAGCTGCATGTATTTTGCGATGCCAGCGAGCAGGGCATGGCGGCCGCAGCGTACTTTCGGTTCGAGGAGAATGGGATTACGGAATGCAGCCTGGTCGGCTCGAAGACCAAGGTGGCACCCATTAAATTTGTATCCATTCCACGGTTAGAACTGACCGCAGCAGTCATCGGTTCAAGATTGGCACAAACCGTCGAGAAAGCCCACCGTTTTAGGATTATTCGAAAACTATTCTGGTCCGACTCGCGGAACGTCCTAAGTTGGCTACACTCGGATCACCGTCGATATCACCAGTATGTAGCCCACCGAGTAGGAGAGCTGCTCGACGCCACTGATGCCGATCAATGGAAATGGATTCCGACCAAGTTAAACGTCGCCGACGATGGCACTAAGTGGACAAGTACGCCGGATCTCTCTCCCACAAGTCGCTGGTTTCGCGGGCCGAGTTTTCTATGGGGCCCAGAGAACGAGTGGCCAGCGCACGAACTTCCAGCGAAGAACACGACAGAAGAAATCCGGAAATACCTTTTACATCACCGGCCTATTCTCCCCTTCGTAAACTTCGAGCGTTTTTCGAAATGGAAAAGACGACTGCGAGCGGTGGCGTATGTAATCCGTTTCGTATGCAATACACGCCATAGTGTTCATCAGGAGTCCGTAGAGAGAGGCCCTTTAACACAACAGGAACTGGAGGCAGCGGAACAGACCATCTTGCGAAGGATGCAGGCGGAAGCTTTTCCGGAAGAAATCGCCAATTTAAAGCATGGGGAGCAAAAGAAGCACCCGTGGAAAAAGCTTATCGGCAAGGATAGCCCACTATACAAGCTTTCTCCCATGCTCGACAAGAACGGCCTATTACGAATTGATGGTCGATTATCGGAGTGCGTCGGGATCAACGAAGACACACGTCAACCGATCATCTTGCCTCGCCCCCATGTGGGAACAATGTTGATTTTAAGAGATGCTCACGAAAGCTACAAGCACAGTTGCCACAATACAGTAATAAACACGCTGCGATCTCGATTCTACATACCTCGTCTGCTCAGCGAGTATCGACGTTTAAGAGCGGCTTGTCAGCGATGCAAGATTGATAATGCGAAACCGGAACCACCAAGAATGGGCAACATTCCATACCAACGGGTCGCAGTGGGTCAGCGTGCCTTCTCGTATACGGGCATCGACTATTTCGGTCCACTTTTAGTGTCTGTAGGAAGAAGGGTGGAGAAACGTTGGGGCGTAATTTTCACCTGCCTCACCACCAGAGCGGTCCACCTTGAGGTCGCCCATTCGTTGACAACAGCCTCGTGTATACTTGCCATTCGACGATTTGTTTCGAAACGTGGAACTCCTCTGGAAATTTTAACTGATCGGGGCACGAATTTCATCGGAGCGTCGCGCGAGCTGGAAGAAGCCATGCGGGAAGTGGACCAGGATGCAGTAATGGTGGAGTTCACGACGCCGAACATGAAGTGGGTCTTCAACCCTCCCGGGGCGCCGCACTTTGGAGGATGCTGGGAGCGCCTAGTCCGCTCAGTGAAGCGGGTCTTGGAAAAATTCAACCTTCCTCGTCGTCCTACCGATGAGATATTAGCGTCAACACTTTCCGAGATTGAATTAATTCTTAATTCTAGGCCTCTTACCTACGTCACGGTCGATAAGGATATGGACGGGCCCATAACCCCGAATCATCTGCTGCTTGGTAGTGCGGACGGTAGTAAACCCCCAGCTCCCTTCTGCGATGAGCCAACGGCAGTGAAGTCGGCGTGGAAAGCTGCCCAACGTAACGCGGACTTATTCTGGCGAAAATGGGTAGCGGAATATTTGCCGACGTTGACTCGCCGCGCTAAATGGCTCGAGCCGGTGCGGCCGATGCAGGAAGGCGACCTGGTGGTCATCGCGGATAACAACCTACCGAGGAATTGTTGGCCGAGGGGTCGGATTGCCGCGGTAGTACGTGCCTAAGACGGCCAAGTCAGGCAGGCGACAGTAGAGACGGCAGGGGGGGTGTCCGAAAGACCTGCAAGTAAAATTGCACTGTTGGACGTAGGTAGTGACTAGTTAAACTTACCTGAGAAAACAGCGATTTGTAAGGTTCGAAAAAGCACGTGTTTTGACGCTGATCAAAACAATTAAGTTCGGCAGCTAGGTAGAGTGAGACAACGGTAGTGTGACAGCACCCTTTGACAGGTGATTAAGATGCGTTTCCACACGGGCACCTGATTGATCCATAAATTAAATTTAAGCCGTTGTCACACTAGGAGGGAGAATGTTGGAAACGTTTCGGTCCAACGAAGCTGGCCGAACATAAACGTCGCCGCGACGGCGATGTTTTTAGAAAGTATAAAAAGGATCGAAGGATGCGCCTTCGATCTTTTAGTAAAACGTAAGCGAGAAAGCCAGACAATTTTTTGGCTATTGAGATTACAATAAAAAAGGTGTTTTCACAAAGGCAAGAAAAGCTGGATAATTTCTTTTCTCGCTCCACGTAGAGCCCGTTAAAGATTGTCTTTAACATGCACATTTTACAGTTTTATTTCAAACGCATAAAAAATTTGTACCTGAGCTGTTTTCTAGTGGTTCTCAGCAGCAGGTCGAAATCTATGAATGTTGCAACGCAACAGGCTTTCTTTCCGCCGGCAGCAGAGATTACACACGTCTTTCTTGAACACTTTTTAACTTTATTTTATAGAGAAGAAGGGTTAAAAAATCCTACTTTTTTTTCCTGCAACCTAAAATGAAACGACCAGTTTGTCATCTCCGGTGCATCTTTTATGGCTTCCCGCATGCGTCCCGTGACCACCTCGGCCGTTGACCCTTTAGCCGAGTTTCGGGATCGGGCGTTGCCTTATTCCCGATCAGCTGTGATCGACGCTGTCTGCCCTCACTCATACGCCTACGCGCCGCTGCACCGACTCTATGCGATCTATTGCAGCGATCCTGCAGCGCCCTCTTTACGTCGTCTTTTGAACTATTTCGTTCGGACCGTTGCAATACGGCACAATGAAATTGTAGTCAGTATTACATTTACTCATCATACTTAAAATTATGCTGTTGTAGGCATAATCAGAATATGTACTATCGACCAGCAGAAAGGGACGCTGTCTTAGACTAGGCCGTGGAATAAAAATCCAGGCTAAACCTCAAACGGTGGTCGCAGTGGTGAGCGTGAGCCAGCCGTTAATTTCGGCTACGCAATCAATCTAGTGGTGCCGTATGAGGGAGGCCACGGGCCCCTCTTATTTCTCAAAATTATAACAAACTCTCTTTTTCAGTAGACCTAGCGCAGTCCGCTCGCTGCGCTCGCTGCGCGCGCGCCGCCGTTTCCGCGCGTTCTCACGGTCAGCACTGCAACCACCGTTTGTGGTTTAGCGAAAATCGATAATTGGACGAGAGTTTTTGTAGTGTCAATGTTATGTAAAATGATGATGATGATGACAGACAGAAAAGACCGGTTAGGAACATAGTCTGATCATCGTTGCGGCGTTTTTCGAGTGTTTCTTATTCTAATTACAAACATCGAGCATGATAGACTGGTGAACTGGTCCGTCTTAACCGGCATAACGCAACTCTCGAAAATTTACGCTGGATCGCTTTGAGCCAAGTCTTCCAGGTCTCCGCAAGTGGAGACTACACAATGCTTCTTTACTCTAAGATTAACTTGACTAGGGAACACAAGATTGCTTTCAGATGCACAGGATCGTCATACTCTTTTTTAATTAAAAATACTTGCCCTTAGTTTCTACTGTCGCGTTGGATAATGTCCTCCTAGTGGGAGTTAAAAGTAAGCCGAGCATCTTATAAAACACCTTAGTCGCGAACCTCGTTGACCATTTAGATTAAAGTCCCACTTATACTGCAGTCTGTTATGATCTGGTAATGGCATCTAGTGAATGAAATATCATAGTATTTTTCGGCACATATGTTCAACGCATTAGGCAAACACCGTTTCAAGAAGGAGATGAGAGCTGATGGCCGCAGTCGTGAAACGGCGAAAACATTTTTTATTATCCGCAAACATCAGGATACGGCCCTTCGGTAGGGCAGAGGCCACATCGCAAACAAAGAGAAGGAATAGTAACGGCCCCAGGTTACTATATTGGATCGCCTGACGTACCCCTGCTGCATTTATTCATGCGTCGTGCGAGACATCGCGCATATTAACAAACAAAAGCACAGCGTACATTTGGCGTTTAATAGAAAAGATCCAAACGCCTTACTGTACGCTCGCATAACGTTTCGATTTGGCGATTGCCTAAGTGTAGGTGGTGAAGCTTCTCAACGTGAGTTGCAAGCGAAACTGTTTATAATTAAAACCGAGTTTTAACACGTCTTACTTTATGATAATGAGTAAAAAAAACCAGTCTTTATTCTAATAAGCTTTGTTCGCAACTGGCCGATCAGTCCTTATCGCTTATCAGCTGTCGCGATCTCCTCGAATAAAATTGCCCTAACGTGGGCGCTAGCAATTCCTTTTCGTCGCTTTTCTTCATTTTTCCTCGTTCCGTTCACTTTGTCCGCTGCACTTTTTTTGCCTAACAATTCAGATCAGCGGCCCGTTGCTGGCTGCAACAGTAGGCGCTAAAATTTCGCGGTTTTTTCGATTTCAAATTGAAAATTCAAATCAACAATTACATTTTCAGTTCTTTTGGCTTATTTTATGATTTCTTATACCTCACCCCTATTTTAACCAATTTAACGCCAAATTTTCTTAAGTCTGCGAGTTTTGTCTTTGAATTTTTTCCGATGCACTCAAACTGTTAATTGTCTCGGTTCTGTAAAATAAAACACCATATTATTTCAATAGATTGACTGAAAATAAACAGCATTCTTACATTGCTTGTTTATATTTTTGCTAATAGTAAGTAAACTGTTAGCCTCATCCCGCCAACCACGTGCTGTGAGGGAAAAATATGTAATATTCGTACCTATAGTTTTGAACGGTAAGTAATGTTTACTTAGTTAGACTAACATGACAAACCTGGGGTATTGTTGAGGATCCGTTCATACACTGCGTCAAAAATGATAGCCTCACCAATTTTTTTCTGTGCAGGGCGAATACCGAGCATATATTTATCTTCAAAAAATACACAAATATTTGTAAGTATACACTGACTACTTTGCATAAATATTGTTGAAAAAAACGAATGAACAATCCCTTTCGGTCCAAAATACTAAATTCTGTGGTGTCCCAAAATGATAGCCTCACTTCGAATTTTGATTAAATTATCAACAAAAATAGCACAAATGGATTCAAAAGTCGTGATATAATAATCAGTGGGTCCCCCATTACGATTTATTGCTTGAAAAATTCGCGATGGCATGCTCTCCGATAATTTTTCTAACGAATTTACTGATAAGGAACGCCGTAGGAATTACGCCAAGCATTTCGGATAGCAAGTTTAAGGTCCTTTATGGTCTCGTAAAGTCTCCCGTCTTCATAAATCTCTTGAACTAGCCTTCCACAAACATTTTCTATTGGACTAAGATCGTTGGAAACGGCTGGCTAAGACATTGTTTTGATATCCGACCGTGCAAGGTGAGTTCTCGTTGTCTTGCGTGCGTGCCCGGCAGCATTTTCTTGCTTAAAAATGAGCTGTTGGATGTTGTGATTTTCCAGATAAGGCTTCAAATGATTCGAAAAGATGTCGCTAAACATATCGCTGTTCATACGCGTTGGTACAAGATCCAATTCACTTCTACTATGACCGCTGAACGCTGCCCAAATCATGTCCGAATCACCTTCAAAATTGCGACGATAGAAAAATCGTGCTATCGTCTTAAATCTCGCCAGTAATGGATGTAACCATCCGATCCATCAATATTTAACTTTTTTTCATCAATATAATCCACCTTATATGAATTATCAATTTAAAATTTGAACAAGACTACAAAATGACAACTTACGTTTCTTCACTCATTCTTCCATGTCATATGTGCTGTAGCAAACTCCAATCTATCGACTTTTTGGTGAAGTTTGAGGGCAGAAACTTTCTTCATGGACTCTCTTACAATATCAGAACATTAATTCAAAGCTTGCAACACAGCATTTTTGAGTACATTCAACCAGAAATCGTTTTTTGTCCTATGGCAACCTTTGGTTGAACTAAAAGCAACTGAAAAAATCCTCCGATTATCACGCGAGGAAAGATTTTGAAGACGACCAGGAGACTTCTGAAGCTCATAATAACTGGAATCTTTTACATAATCGTTAATAACGTTCGTGAATCTATTTATTAGCACACCAATCTCATTATTCGACTTGCCATTAAAGTGATAAGCATCAATTTGACTTTTTTCTCGTTTCTAGAGTTGTTTTCTGCTTCCAATGTTCAAATTTAATTACAAATTAATGTTAGAGAACTTAAAAATTACTTTTGGCAACGGATAACGTGGCTAGGAACTGGATTGCTTTGTTAATTTGAATGATTTTTGAAGTGAGGCTATCATTATGGGACACTCCATTTATTTAATTTCTGACCAAAATGTTAACGTTAAATGTTTTTTTCTAATATATTAGAAGTGACACACATTTCTTATACATTAAGACATATGTTTCTGTCGGTTTTTTTTACCTTGCGATCATTTAAAATAGCATATGAGTGAAAAAACTGGGTGAGGCTATCATTTTGGGACACAGAGTAGTATGCTCTCTGTATTTCACGGGTCAGCTTACGATCCAGGCATATGCACCCGCATTGTTCTGCCTCCCAACTGCAATGTGATATGTATGGTAAAATGAATTATTTTTTATCAATACTTTATCAATGGTTTATTGCGCAGATGTTTGCATGAACTGTATGGGAATGCATCGTTAGCGATCGCTAACTCTACCATCAAGAGCGTAGCATACGGGCTCTCGTCACTATTATGCTAAGGGCATTGCGAATTGCTTTCGCGGGGCACAGTGCGTACTTAACTCAAGCGAGGCTTTAAAACTTCGTATCGTATTGCGCACTCTGAGATCTTTACACATCAGGGATAATCTAGAAACCTTAAGCCTCGACAGCCAGAACGACTGTCGCGGCAGCAGTTGTTCGCGTTTTGGTGAGATTTCATGCCGTAGTGGGACTCGGGTATTTCTGCGTTGGTGTAAAAGAGGCAAGGCTTTTTCCATTTTGCTCTCACGAATTTAAATCTAGCCACAGCGCGTAGCTTGTTGCGCTTGGGCACTTAAGCTCGAGTAAAAAACTATGAAATATTGGGTATACAACTTAATAACCGGAATTTTAAAGCGAAATTTTATACTTTAGTGTGGATTGATCGTACAATATATTCTATTAAAAGTATTTCCGTCAGAGGCTATAACATTTTTTCACCTTTCAGGCAATTTATTGATTCCATCCCTAAAAAATTGCGCCGGTTTGCCGGTCAAAACCTATTCAATATGATTTCGAATGCTATGCTCTGAAGTTAAGCGTATTCCGATGAGAGCTTTTTGCATCGAGCGAAATACATGAAAGTAAGACGGAACAAGGTCTACGAACCTTTACAAATACTGTGTTTTCGCTAAAGCATTGTCGCCATAAAAATCTACAAGCCAACGATAACTTTCCGTAGCAGTTTTCTTTGCAAAAAAACGACCAAAAAGAACCTCCCGTAAATGCTGTCTTTTTCTCCAATTTTCCAAGTTATTCATCGTCAAAAATAACAACGATGCTCTCTAGATAAAATTGTTTTGTTGACTTATTTCGACAGCTGTCAAAGGTACTTTCAAAATGACAAATATATATAGTTCAAGCTTTCACCATATTTATGTAGGATAAGGAGTTCCGTATGCCAAATAGTGTCGGAACTGGGTCCGGGAGTTGGAAATATAAGAGGGGTCAGTAGGCGAAATGAGTCAGTCGCAAGTCTGAATAAAGTCGGTACGGTCGCGTGGTTTTTGTGGCATTATCCTATGGTCAAATAAACAAAATAATTCTAAATAGAAGAAATTCTACAATTATTACTACGGATATCTAGCGTCCAATTCCGGGTATTAAGTTGAACACCCAATATAACACATTTCAATAGTTCACTTGAGGAATTGATGCGGGTTGTATCATTTTGCTCAATTATATCGTGATTTTTCCACCACCACTAGTCCTTGAGCTACAAAACACTTTATTGGGAACGTTTTCTCTATTTTTGACATCAAAATGATTTAAAAAGCATCCACAAACACCATTCATCGACCTTGCATACCGATTTTTTTTTAAATATCAGTTGCAATAGTTTAGGACTAGACTATTTCTAACATTTCGGTTATGTGTTTCACGATGCTATTCTAAACCTTCATATCCTAACGGCTCATCACACATATGTCTCAACTTAGCTTTCAAACGTTGGAAGAATTTTATCTTGCCATTTTCAATCCTATGTTGGGGTAATTGGTGGGACTTTTAAGCACCATTATCAATAGTTTCATCATCATTGAAGATAACCCCTGAAGTATTTTCTAGAAAACTAGATTCGAGTGAATCGTTTGACTGAAACACAAATTTAAAAAGTCTTTTACCTATTTTAAATGATATTGTCAACCAGTTGATAACATAATCGACAGGAGTCATTTTGAAATATTTATCTTCAATATCTATTACAGAACATGCATCTTCATACTCCAACAGCAAACACAACATCTCTTTCGAACGTAAAATAGCCAAATGAAGCGGAGTTCTTCCCCATGCATCCTTTTCTCTAATTAACATTGATGACTCGTTCAGCAGCTTTTTCACGTAATCTAAGGAGTCATTTAAAATTGCCGTATGAAGTTGTTTATCCTTACATATTAAGCTTTCCAAAAAGTAATGTGTGCCTTCAAATTTCCCCTCCAGAAACACATTTCGTTGAATGAAATTTATCACACCTGATTGCTCAACATTGGAGTAAAACCAAAAAGCGGCAAAATATTCACAAAAAAAACGGTGAAAAAATAGAGGTGAATATTTTTCAAGTCCAACTGCAATGCCAGTTTTTTCTGATCCATCTCGTAATTTTTTAATGTAGCTTTCCGCTATCCTCACTTGGTCTGCTGATGCGAGTAATTTAGCTCTGCTTTCACCCACTATTGCGTACAAACCTAACAATGCATGAGATTCATTAATGCTCTCTAATCTGTCTCTCAAAAACTGGGAAGCACTAGATGTTTTAAGGCACGTTCCATCTTTTTCTATACCAACTTTAAGCTTCTGTTTGATAAAATCTTGAACAATGCTAAAAATGGACAATTTACCAGGTTTTGGTACCTGTACCATGATTTCTTGTGTGATTTCATTTATATGGCTGGAAAGTTCAATCTGCAACAGTTCAATACCCATTGCTAACAACAAAGGAATGTTTTGCATGGTTGATAAAATTTTGTTCAGCAAATCAGCATACATTGCGACCATGCCGTGCTGCACAAGTTCTCCGCTATTTTTGAAGTGCTCCGAATTTTCTGTTAGGTTTAACCGAATAAATTTTAAAACTTTGTTATCGTCAAAATCAAGCAAAGAATAGTATATGTTTTGATTTAGTTCCGATTGAAATGTTGTTTTGAAGTCATAAAAACGGCTTGAAAGATAAAGCTTATAAACTCCATCGACTCTACTTAAACTTTTTATAAACTTCAGCACCAAGTTTGTGTAGTCAGGAGCTATTTCATCAAAGCCGTCGAACAATACTAGCAGTTTTTTGTTGTTGAGTTTGCTAAGAAATATTTTGAGCAGTATTGACTCCTCGGCCGTGCAGTTTGAGTTGTAGCTATGAATCTCCCAAGTTTCTGCTGAGAATCGAAGATAATTTGAAATTCTTTTTGCTGCTTTGCAGTACTTAGACATATTTGGATCGAATTTTTGTGTCACGTGCAAATCCACAAAGAATAGCCGGAAAAGCAGATTGATTGCGATAGTTTCGTTCATTTTTGAACAAAGATCCTGCAAATCATCAAAGTTTGAGGAATGTTCTATCAAATTAACTTTAATAACTAAAAACTCTTTAAGAGACTGCATCGTTTGAAGAGAATTCGCGAGCCAAATCATATAAAAAGTTTTACCAGAACCTGCATGATTCAATAAAATCACAGTTTTCGACGTCGCTGGGGAAGACCTTGTAATGAAATGTGTATTATCTTGTGAAAACCTGGTAATTTGCTGCTCTGTTTGGTATACTGATCTTTTCTGAACGAATAGTTTTGAACAAATACTCTCATCTTCCTGCCTTATCCATGGTGAGGGGATTTCGTCAAATCCACAATCTGTCTCGGATGAAATTTCGCTAAATTTTTTAATGTTATAACTACGGTGAACATATGTCTGCTTAATTTTTGAAAACCGCTCAAAGTTTAAGTTACGGTTCAAAAATGACTTCATTGAAGAGCATTCCACTTCAGACACGAGAAACAGCGGATCATCATCGCAGAATAATTCTGCACCGCGGGTTAAGGTTCCGAGAAAGTTTGTGACTATGTTCATTTTTTTACTTCTACATTCATCCGTTAAATCTCGAATTATAAGTTTTTTTTCAGTACTACAAGCTGGAGAAAATTGGCTTATTGTGATGAGCACTTTGTCATATGTTCCTTTAGGCGCATTCCAAGTTGAAAACATAGCTGCAGAGTTGGTATTTTCATTGCCGCTGCAGTCTATTACCAAGATCAGTGGAAAATCCATACATGAAAATATTTTTTGTACTGTTACGACATGTTTAGAGAATTCCTCTTCGTTCAAAAATAAATAAGCGATATTATCTCCAAGTCTTTTTTGCAAGCACTTTACAAGTTGAAGCACAAACCACGCTGGATATTCGTCTTGCTGAACAGAAAACTGTTTTATAAAAACGCTATCAGTAGTATCGTGGGACAGGTAATTTTCGAGGTCTATAAAAAGAGTTTTATTGAGCAATGTGCTTTCTTTGCATTGAAAATCATTTTCAATCAATGATTTGCAATACGAATTTGATATGGCGTCAATTTGCATATATTGAAATGAACGCTGAGGTGTTTCTAAAAAGCTTTTTAGATTGTCTTTTGTTAAAACTGCCCCGTCTCCTTTTCTCATCCACTTTTGCAACCACCTAAAAAGTTTGTCTGATAAAAAGCTTAGTGCTGGTGGACTTTGCTTTGGTGATATGATATTATTGACACAGGCACAAAAATCTTTTTCATCTACAGGTGTTTTACAAACCAATCTGAAACAGGTAAGAAACTTTTTAATTTTCGTGGCATCTGGCTTTTTCGGTAAACGGTTTGCTAGATCATCTGGAAGGTTTTGTTTTGGAATAACTAGCTTAAAGCGTCTTTTGGAAAGACTTTCCCAAATATTATCAGGACTACAAAGGGTTGCATAATCTTCAAAAAAAGCTTTCTTAAAATCACTCTTGGCCACTTTTTTTTTTTTTTTAAATGATTTATCTACCATATAAAATGCAGGGTTTTCAGTGTCAATTGACACCATTTTTTTTATAAGATTTTGAAACTCTGCAAACGGTGAATTATTTTGAAAAATTGTATCGTTTTTAAAAAATTTACTTGCCAAATCGTTTGTCAGTGTTATCAGCAGTGAATGTTTTTCAATATGATCTATTAATGTTTCCGACTTTTCGATATCAAACTGATAAACTTCTTCACTCATTGATCTTAGCAAAGAATCTTCAAGATTCGCGGTTGAACAACGTTTCACAAACGGATTCAAATCTTCCGCCAAACCAGCCATTGTACAAATAACCAACCTACTTCTTTTCTTCATGGCTCCGTAATGTAAATCAAAAGCATTAAAATACATGCTAAGCGAGAAACTACCATTTTTGGGATTAATGATGTCTTTCAAACTGATTACCGCATTTGCGCTATCTTGGCACTTGGCTTCAAAGTAAAGATAAAAACTCTTGTTTCCGTGTGTGCAATCGATGACCAAATCATCAAATTTGACTGCTTTCTTATCTTCACTGATTATTTTGAAGTTGAAAGTGGGATTCTCTTGCGACAGCTTGGCCATATGGCATATAACCTTGAATGCCATTTGTAGTTGATAATCAATGCCTTTGAAAAACCTGGCTGTTCCGCTCTGCTGGTTTTGAGCAGAAGCACCAAAGTTTGATGACACGGCTCGTGGTTCAGCCATGCTTAAAGTTGACGCGAAAGTCGATGCACTTTTTTAATTTGATATAGATGGTTGATTCGGTACGGGTTGACTGATGCAACAGTTACATATAAAGAAACGTTGTCTTCTGCAGCCGTTTGGATAAATTCGTCGAGGTAGTGTGGTTTTGTACTTAACTGCGTTGGTTTTTTATGTAGATGCAGTGTTGATGAAGAAAGGGCAGGACTAAAAGAATCACTGAAGTTCTGAACGCTGTAATACAACCTCACTCAGATTTGATGTTCGAAACTTCGTTTTCAGCTATTTCCTGTGGAAGATAGAACACATTTCAAAATAGACATTCTAGGTGTTCATACAATTTAAATTTTGTCACATCTTTCGTAAAGACAGAGCAGCGAAAAAAGAAGATTTCTAAATATTTACTCCCTGTTTATCTGCTTTACGACACTTTAATTCTTGAAACCCAACAGCTTTGTAAAGACAGTGCAGTGAAAAAAGTAGATTTTACAACATTCAATCTCTTCTAATCTGCTCTACGATGCTTTATTTCCTTAAAACACGAAAGAATGTTGATTATTTTAATGCAACGGTTCTCAACTAACAGGGCTGAGGGCTCACCCATGCCTCAAGGTATCTTTAGTCTAAGCTCCGTAGAGGTGTGCAATTCACAGAAGTACGCATAAACAAAGTAAAAAATTTAGTACAGATTCAAGTTCATTGCCAGATGTAATTAAGTAACCCAGCAGCAAAAATTTATCGAACTGAGAACCGTTGAGCAATTGCATGAATGCAATTGCATCTTGAGTCGTTTTCACGACTGTATAAACCTAAGCAAAGTATTAAAGTCTACACAATCTTGAGTTTGCTAATAAATATCCGCATCGGTATCTTGCGATTTCAACATCAATGACATTGCGTTTTCTGTTCTTTTAAGTACATCCAGACACCTAATATAAACACTTAATTTTGTCTTATCACACAATAACGCCTCGTTCCAAATTAACCTTTCTGCATTGGGTTAAATCATCAAGTTTTTTTGACAACTGCACATTCATCCGTTTCGACATAAACAAAGTTTAGAGTCATGCACTTTGTCGGAAGTATTTGTTCACATGGTTAAATCACAACGATATAATTCCAACTGGCAAGGGCAAATAGGCAAGGGTCAGCTTGGATTAAATAAAAATGATCCAGTTGAAGTATAATTATCGATGCGAATCAGGCTCGTTCTATGTTCTTTTGCATGTCCCAGTATCAAACTTTTTTAAAATTAAAGTAATTAAAAAACATTGATTTCAAATCAAGTGATTTTCTTCCGAGAACAATGTATTGGTGAGTCAACTGGCGTCGGAGTGAAAGTTTATCACCTTTTCTGAAGAACCACTAGTATCAGTGAGTAAAAAAAAATGTATAAAGAACAACTGCAAGATCAGTCTGACATAAAAAAACGGTATTGATGTGGCATGGTATTTATGCCAAAAAAAAATTTGGTCATCTTTCGCGTCTTTATTTAAAACTTGTTTTTCCAAATATGCCATTTGAAATAAGCATTCTAAGATCACATCACAGGGGATGGTAACATTACTTGGATGGTCTCGGTGACTGTTTTTAAGTGGCGTATTATTGCATCGCCGGTATATTATGGACAAAACAACTTTACTTAAAGATTTCGGCGTGATGCGTTTAGACTGATACCTTACCGTATGAATAACATACCGTTGGAAGAAGAAACGTGTTATGAAGAACTTCAAGAGGGCATCTCACATAACTGTAAAGACAAAATGCAAAGAATCTTTTTTAGAAACGATAATACAAAAATATAAGCTTTTTTTGTACTCAAACGGTTTTAGCCGAAGGTATCGATTGACGCACATGAACACATATTAATTGTTTTAACTCAAAAAGATGTGACTAGTCCTTACGGTTTGCTGGCTTCGGTCGATGTCATGAATTTTCGTCACATTTAGATCATGTTTTGCCATATTTCATTTAATTTCATTTCATTTTATTCCATTTATTAAATATGAAGTTATCTGGCCCTCTGGCCTACATTATCTAGTAAACAGATTTTAAACACCGGGTCCTGAGTACAGAAGACAGCTCGGCGGAACTCCGGCTGTAAAGCGTTTACTTTTCTCAACATCCTCAACGGTGCATAGAGATTAGTTTTTTCCAGGAGATCGGGAGCGACATCCGAAGCTGAGAAAAGTTTCAAAACAAAGTACACTAAGAAACAATGCTAGTATTTTCTAGAGAATTGAGACCCAACAATAAACAGCGAGTCCTATTAGGAGGACGGGACATACAATAAGCCCATGGCAAACGATTGTACAAGACACGTGTTGCCTTCTTCAGAACGTTCTCCAATCTATCAATTCCCCTGGTAGAACTTGTGGCCAGACAGTACACGCAAACTCAAGAATTGGTCTTACCAGCGAACAGTGCAGGTATTTTAAAGTAAAAGCGGACTTAAAGCTCTTAGAAACGCGAAAAACTAAACCTAGTTGACGTGGAACTTTGGCAATTGTTGAGTTGAAGTGGTCAGAAAGCGTCAATTTACTGTTTAGCAGACCACTAAGGTCCGTGACAACCTCCAAACGTGGCATCAAGAAGCCTTCAGCATGATAAATAATACTTCAAGGAGACTGTTTACGAGACAAGCTTATCACAGAACACTTCTTAACATTATTATCGCAACCCATAAGCTGAACACCAAGCGCTGAAACGAGTGAGGCAGTCCTGAAGATGATGCCAGTCGGAGACATCTTTAACAGAGACAAACTTTTTTAAATCATCAGCGTACAGGAGCTTAGCGACCTTTATCAAGTGTAATACGACGTCGTCGATAAAAATCACGAAAGGCAGTGGTCCTAGGACATTCCCTTGGGGAACTCCAGAAGCGTGCATGAATGGAGCAAAGAGTCTCGAGACAATGTTTACTTGAATGCGTCTACCAGTCAAGAAGCTTCGAATCCACTGGACAAGGCCACCATGAACACCGTACCTTGTCAGTTTATATAGCAGCAGGGTAGGGTTGACTGAGTCGAAGGCAGCGTGGAAGTCCGTATTAATAGCGTCGACCTGGCCGGCGTTGTCGACGTTATAGTTTACTAAGCGAACAATAGTTCAGGAAGCACATAAATTGGTTTCGATAGATCTATTTTTCATGTTTGACGGTAGATATCGATTGTCGAAAACCTGTTGCACGTGGATAAGCCAGTCCTCTCACACAGGGGAAGTTCCGGTCTTGGTTGAGATTCGAACCCACGCCGTCGTGGTGGTAAGCCCCGGCCGCTCATGGGCCTCCTTACAGTTGAATATTAACGCACTGCGGATCAAGTCAGGCCCAGCTGCGTACGAAGGCTTGAAGTTTTTAACAGCAGTGAGTACCTCGTCTTCGATGAAGGAAGGCAGCGAAATGTCAACTTGCTCTTGAACAGCTCCACGAACTGTGGAGTCGACATAAATCCATGTTGAAGCATTGTCATACAGAGACGAAAAGTACTTGCTAGCCATTGGACATGAAATTTCATTACAGAACAGACCAACGATTATACTATTTGCAATTTGATGTTGTGTCTATGAAAGATGTTCAAGGCACGTCGTTTTTCGCGCACTTGTTTTTGACATCGACTCATTAAATTCAGATGGAGCACTTCGTTACGTTTGTGTATGTTTGTTTGCTTAAAATTGCAAAATTTGTTTATCAACTGATGCTTGTTTTATTTTTACCTTTATAACTCGAGTCGTATTTTGTGATTCAAACAATTTTTTTGTTGTCACTTAAGGGTTTAACCATACATTGTCCAACATTCGTAAACGTGCAACCGAAGATTCTGAGTTGCGGTAGTTTTGACATAATATCTTTGAAAACAGTTCTTGTGTCGATTTGAATCCTTTAGTAAAGATACTTTAGGGGGTTAATTAAAAAAATTTGTTCTGTTGAAGTGTAGTGACAGGAAAGAATAGACCGAGCTTCGACAAAAATATAAGGAACGCAAATTATCTGTGTTCGAGGCCGGAGTTAAAGTCTAGTGTGCAGGTTGTAGCTTATAGCTTGAGAGATTTAGATTTCTAACACTGTGTAGTATGTTTTGGGTTATAGCGATTTGACGTGACTATTGAATCAAAAAAGAAATTGTTTCGGTAATTTTTTGACAGGAGCAGATGTGAACATTGACTTTATCGTTGTGGAAAAACATCAAACTCAGCACGTTTACCCGTTGGATTCAACAGATCTTTTAAAATTTGGTTGTTGCATGAACGATACGTGGGAAAACGTTTTAAAGACTCTCATTGAATACGCTGAAGTAATCTTTCGTGGAAATTAATTGTTTCTGCAATATTCTTTCTCTTAAAACAATTTGTTACACTCAAGCTCATCATAACAGGTTCCTTAGAGGAAAACAATATGGGATTCGAAAATAAAGTTCGTGAATTTCAGCCACCATGTGTGGAGTAAGGGAAAGCAGAAGTAATCACTCTTTTGTTAACAACCATAATAAAGTCATTTCTGCAATTCACAACGGTTCATGAAGCATTGCACGATGAAAATTACACGCTTCATTTCGTTTAATGCGGACCTCTAAGGTAAGTTCTTAAAAGCTAGCAAAAAGACTCTATCGCCAGGTTCTGCTTCCGCAAGTAACAGAAGGCAACACAAGTTTGATTAGCATAGCGGTGCTCTAGAATCAAACCGTTCTAGATAAATTTGTTCCGCAATAAAAACGTTTCAACAAGTTCACGCATATTTCTTACGAATTCAAAATGAACGAAACAAAAAAGGTTGGTTTACTGCATAGTTGGCAAGCAATGAAGAAATTGACGATTTGTATTTTGAATCCGTAGCATCATATCCTATCATGACATCTGCAAATTAAATAGAAAAAATTTCGAAATAGTACGGTGCTGTTATGGTCGAAAATGGAGGAAATAAGAATATCATCGCCAAGGGCAGCATTCATTAAAAGCATACAAGTTGTTTAAATAAACTAGCCGTTCCTGTTAAAAAAACTTCAAAAAGTGCTGGAATTTTCGATGTATTTGCTTTCAGTGAATCCATTCGTAAATCGAGAACTTAATGAAACGTTTGAGAAGGAAAAAAAACACGGTTTAACATTCAATGGGAAACTAACTGCTACTGGAACTAGACAAAACGCTTTTGTTCAAATTGAACCTGCAGACATTTTCACACGCTCTGTGAACCTGATCAAAGGCAAGTGTAGACTTGTGCCATCGCAGATTGGGTCATATCAACTTTGACAGTCTGCAGAAGTCGATTCTGGGTTTAGTTTCTGCCAACGATTAATAAGTGGCACCAAACACCAGCTTAAAATGCGTGATATTGGAGAGCAAACTCGTTTGCCTTTAAGTGTACCTGGGTCACGAGCGTCAGACATTCTGGAGGTTGTAAATCTTGATCTTTTTGTAAAAATGAAATAAAAATCCTGAGATGGCAGTCGTAACTACGTAACATTAACAAGCGAAAAGTGATGGTATGTTAGAAAATATTTCATTCAAGACAATTCAGCAGACAGCTGGTGAATGCTAAGCGTTTGGTTTCTACAGTAACACTTCAACGTGGGAACGAAAATCGATTCACGGTTTATTTTTTAAAACGAAATTAAAAGAGATGCTTGAAGATGTTATTTGAAACAAAAACAAAAATTCAACCCCATTGTGAACCCCATTCAATCCTGGCTACCTTATCAACGGTAGGAGAAGAAAGAACTAAAACGTTCTAGCAATATGCTTTACTTGAAATTAATTTCTGGCCTGCTTTAAGCCGCTTGCACTACAGGCTGAACTGAGCTGCCAGGATATCTATCGTTGCTCAAAAGTCTAGCAATCAAGCATATATTTAAATAGATTTTGGGATATTTGCTGAATAAAAAGAATTGCAAATTGATGTTAGGATCGAAAAATTCAGAATTAAAATATTTGTGTATTTTGCGGAGCAGTTTTTGACAAAAACCATCGGGACATGAAGTCGAGTTCTGGATTCTTAATTCGGTTTGGAGGTGCGATAACCGGTTATACATCACGAAAACAAACTTATGTGGCACTTTCACCTACAGCCGCAGAGTTGATTGCAATGAGTGACGCTTGCTTTCAATTGCAATGGAAAATTTTAGTGATGGAATGGTTCAACGAAACAAAATAATGCGGAATACTTATTTAGTAATTGTGGAAATTCTAAGTTGCGTTCGAATTGAAGGTAATGAGATAGTCGAAACACAATCGAAACATATCGAAAAAAAATATTTTTAGCCTGCACGACTTGTAACAGAAAAATTAAATTCAAATTATATTTGAGGTTCCATGCAATTTCAAACTTCATATCTACAACCATGTAACTAAAAATTCATGCATTTTACATTGGATTTGTCATGTGATGTATTTCAGTGCTTATTCCTCTGGTCATAGCTTTTCAAAACCTTTAAATTTTTGTGAAAGGTACAAAGTTAAGTAAAACACTGTTAAAAGTTAAAGATCATTTGCTTCATGCTTGCTTAGCGAAAAATTATACTTCAACTAGGGACAGGGCTCTTTTCGTTACTTAAGTCCCTTTACATCGGAAATATTAGTCCTTGCTTTTCACTATTGTGTCTTTTTGGGTCTATCTATCTTAAGGATTGCGCTCGTGAAACCTCCTTTTTGCTGTCGTTTTTGTTTTACCTCTGAACAAGAAAAAAACTCCTCAATATATAAATGAATTAAATATTGCGTGGCTAACATTTTCTGAATTAAACTAAGTGCCGCGTATGTAAATCGTATGGCATATTTGCTTTATGGAAAGGATTCGTGAAACCGAATGAAACTTTTCTATTGGAAATGTTACCATTTGAAAAACATGTTTTTAAAAAATTAATAAATTTCAGAATTTTTATAGTTATTTAGTTCAAGGACCACAACTGTTGCTGGAATACAAAAAAATTGAACTTCTATAGGACTACATATTTTTGTGTTGTTCCATAGATGTGCAAGGTAAATTTTTTTGGAATCTCATATAAAAATTCTGTGTTTTTTAAATATTTATTTAATTTTAAATATTATTTATGTTAAAATATTTGTGAAGGCACGCTCAAGAATCTTCCAAGAAATTTTCATATGGACACGACAAAGAACTCAATAGATAGTAAAGCGAAACGAAATCTCATGATTTAAGTGGTAAGCTTTACTTGATTGTTGTGTTTTATAACACGAACCACACTGGTGTAAACAGACAACCCTTGCCATCGATATCAAAACAATTGCCGAAAACCTGTTGAAAGAAAGGATTGGTACCTACAAAATTGTGGATAAGCAAACTGATGACAAGTTAGCATGCAAAATCAAAGATAGCATTTGTTTAAGGAAATAAACTCATTTGAATCGCAACGGCCTTGTGCGTCACGCCTGCTATTCTTTAGAAGACTGGGCATTGCGTGTCACTGAACTTCAACCCCTGTAGCCTAAAGCGCCGTTTTGTCACCTGAGACCTAACCTACTACCACTTTTGAATGAACTCATTCCTATCCCCGTGGTTCGGAGCGAGACGCAGCGACTGACTCATACTGCTTCGCATTCGCGCTGCAGCGCCGAAAATTTTCAACCCACTCTTTACTGAAACTTTGCTTGAAGAATAAAACAAAGCGACGGATGGAAAGCATAAACCGTTACAGTTTGAACGGAGAGCTGTCTTATGAACTCTGGATGGCACCGGCGCTGCCCTCAACGCAGTAGCCTTGAAGTACTGAAATCCATTTGAAATATTCACGTATGACGTATACCAACGAACACGTATGTGTTTGAGTCACCCATTGAAGGAAATTCTTACTTAGTACATGAACCAGCAGGACCAAATCAATTTTTTGCACGACAACACTTGGCCGCATATGGCGACTCCAAAACGTTCTTACCAGCTGGCAATAAATTCTGATGTTTAACTAAACTTACCATCTTATCCAGATGTTGCGCTCTCCGACTACTGGAGGATAACTCGACCGCACAGCACTTTCACGATTTCGTCGATCTGAAATAAGATTGAAAGAAGATGTTCTGATAGTAAAAAGACTAGTATCGGTTTTTTCTGCTGAGCCTTTGGATGGGTCTCTTGATACTAATTTGGCTTACCTTTTGAACTGCCTTTACATAAGATTTAAAAGAAAGTTCAAAGAAAACAAATGAAATGACCTTTACTGCAGGTACTTCTCTTATGACCAATAAATTTGTGTCAAATTTATGAACCTTTTAAAAATGGATGTATCAAGCAACAGGTGTACCTGTGATCAATGGTTCAGCAATAGGTGTACCTGTGTGTCACTTTAAGTACCAATTCAACATAACAAAAATAACAGATTTCAACTGAACTAAGATGGTTTGCACGAAACATGTTGAGTCCCTTCAAGTTTTCTCGTTGTAGATCACTTTAAAACCCAAGTTTATATTGCCATATAGAGTTTTTGGCTGCTTGTTTCAGAAAGGGAAAGTTTAGTTTTTGCTTCGTTTACCGTCGTGAGTCCGTTTTAAATCACTTTTATTCGACGCAGTCGCAATGCTCACATGGATGTTCACCAAGTTCCAAGGTGTTGAAAATAAAGTAAAACAATGAAGATTTTTATGCAGCATACTTTTTGATGCATCAATTGTAGGCATCCACTTTTTCTGCTTTGCACGGTCGATCTCGCCCAGCATTCAAAGTCTGTTAAAAACCTGACGCTTCTGCTTTCGCGCTGCTCTGGACTTAGCGATAATCTTGTTTTGCCGCCCTTCTTTGTTTTTTGCCAGTGTAAGGACTTCTTTTAACACCGTTTTGTTGCTGCTGTCTTTGGTTTGCTCCCTGAAAGAAGACGAGCTTGTGAGACATGCAAACACTCCTTTTTTTGACATTTTCCCGAATGAATTTGACTGTTGCCACGGAGTGGTTTTAAACGGATTTGGTAAAGATTGTTAAACAATGATTGCATATCGCACTTCCATACAGCTTGAAAGCCATCGGACATACAAATTTAGTTTAAGTAAATCCTATGAACAAAAGTTTAAATTTTATTCTATTTTTGATAAATATTTAAATCACAAGAAGTTACATTTTTGTAAAATGATTATTTGTCCTGACCTCACTTTAATCGATTTAAAATGATTTTGTGGACCAGTCAATAATCAGACATATTCTTCCAACGAGACAGCTTAATTCAAATGCATCACTGCATGCACGTTTATCGTTGCACGTCAGATGTTGAGACAAAGTTTTAAATTTCAGTAAGGTCAAAAGGTCTGGGTTGCTCCTCTATGAAATCGTAAATGTGTTTTAACATTGTCATTGCTAAAGCATTTGAAAGAAAAACTAAAACTTCTGACCGGTTAAATTTTAAAGCGGATGGATCTCACACAAGTCATGAAACATAAGAACTATTTTTTCCCTAGTACAAAGATCACAAGACGTGTACAGGATGTAGGCACATTTCTCATCGGGCAGGTATTTACCTAATCAGGTACAAAACTGGCGCCTTTACGCTTAGCTCAGACTACCAGGACCAATTCGAAGCCTACTTTATAACAATTACACCTCCTCTTTTTCAATAAATTTCATAGAGCACGATAATTTTGCATTTAAAAATAAGCGTAATATTTTCCCATTCGCTTCATTATGTGATGTTTTCAGCAGTTCGATGCACTACGTCCAGTGTAGGTTTACATTCAAGGCCGTTTGTTGGAAAACTGGGTAGTTTTGTGCCCAGGTAAAGTTCGCTCTGCTAAGCGCTTAAAGAGGTTACCTGAATCAATCGTAGTTTTCTTGTAAACAGATTAGTTAGTTTTTCGAAGAAAACTTTCAGAGAGCAAAACAGATACGCTTTTAAGCAGGTATAACATTTCTGGCTTATAATGTACCAAAGGACTTATTAGCGTCTATGATCAAACATCGTAGGCGTTGTGGGGGTTTTTCCATCGTTTGCAGTATGGGTAGAAAAGGTGAAAAAATTCTACAAGATTGCGGTGTATCGAAAAATGGCATTTTAAGGTTTTTCTAAAAGCAAGCTTACCTTTAGTATCAAGATGATGCACTTTAAAAAGCGTTGAGTATTGAAGGAACCAGCTGATTTAAAATAAGTTTGGATGCGATGTTTGTCACAGATTGAGTTTCTCGAACTTTCCTGGTGGTGGATAACTTTGAAAAGAAATTAAAATGATTAAGCAGGTCGTTCTGCAGCTTTTCACAGTATTCGAGACTTAACAAATTGTGAAATTTGTCATCGTCCGTTTTAAATTGGATTTGTTACACACGGTGGTTCGTCATTCATTTCAATTTAACGCACAAAACTGGCTGTAATACGCACTCGTTTTGTTCATCGAAAACTAGGCTTCTTTGTAATTTTTTACAAAAAATTTTACATAGACTGTTTGCTGCAATGCTTTACCATTACAAGACAGACTGGACTTTTTTTCAACGATGCAAAGAACAATTATAGGGAGACCCATCGTGTTATGTACCATCCTACGTTTTTATTACTTTTGAGCTTTTAAATTAAACAGATTGATTTCGATTAAAGAGCAGAGTAAATCTCATCTTAAAACATTGGGCAAGCAGTATTAGTTTTTGTTCGTCGATAAAATCGCACATTTTTCTCTTTTTGAAGTCTCTGTAGAATGATTTGCAACAAACTTCATCGTCTCTCGAGGTTCCTAGATTTTCAAGATTGCATTTGACGACTGACGGTTGTATTTTATTAAATTTGCTTTAAACGATCCAAAAATGATCAAACAAACGACGTTAGAGGGACTTTTTTTTTCATGATTAACATCACAAATGATTTGAAACGTTATGAATTTATCAAGTCACATAAGGTTTAATTTCGTAACATGCGAACGAAATTGTACATGCACATTTAGCTAGGGCAAATAAAATCAGATCGTAGCTTCTTCATTGAACAAAATTGTTCTACTGCCAATTTTAGTTAAACACGCGGTTTTTTAATCAAATTTCATTGATTACTTTCCGACAGTTAAAAAATATTAGTGATCTGCCAAGTTGTTTGAAATTTCTCTTTGAAGAAAGTACTCTCTGCCAACTCTGGAAATAAAAAAATGTGAATTGTGACAACAATAGACATATTACAATTCATGCTTTACTACACATTTTTTTTTATTTTTCAGAAGGAACGGCCTGGCCGTATTGCCGTACAAATTATTTCATGCATGGTTAAAATAATCTAGCCACCGTTTTAAAAAGATGACAAAGATTTTTTTGCATTCCTTAAAAATCTGTGTTTGCGTTTAGAGCACATGTGGCTAAAGAAACTATTTGCCGTTGCTTCCTCCAACGGTTAAAACACCGAGATGCGCAAATTGCCAATTACTGTTCAGGAAAGCCATAACGAGGCCAGGTTTAGTCTTTTCTCCGTGTGTTAAGCGAGTTCGCCAATAACCATATTAGGTTTTCTTGGAAACGGTTTGAGCATTAAAGCTAACACAGCTTCTTTTGTCAAAAGTGAAAGTACTTTTGCCTTGCAAGCTTCTGTAGATTTGTTCTTGTAATTCGTACTTCCTATTTTTTATTAGAATCACTTAGCATATTGATCGAGCAAGACCACTCGTACGGGTCTTCATTTGAGATAATTTCGCAATACATGATTGGTTCTTTTCATGGCGATTAACAAATCCTGTGCAATATGTAAGACACGATCTTGTTTTTAGGTTACTGGCTGCACATCAACACTTTAGGCGTTTTATTTGTAAAGTGCGTCAAAAGTATCGCTAAATTTTATTTGGCATAGGTGAACCTCTCGCCAGCTTTTCGTGTGTTAACAATTCTGGCTGTTTTATTCAACTGTAAACTTGCCGCTATCAAACAAATCAACATAACCTAACACTTTAAATTTTACTTCTCACGAAGTTTCACTATTTTGATACCAGCATTCCTTCCAGAATAGTCGACGTCGAGAAGAAATTTGAACAAATTAACATATTATCAAACAAAACAATTTTCCTTAATGTTAACGTGAAGAAAAAGGCAAATAACATTTATTTTACCAAAGCCGATTACGCATAAGCTTATATTACCAAGCCGCACTGACACACACACACACACACACATACACATTTGCAGAACAACAGAAGACCCCAGTATGACACGTCTGGTTCGCTCAGAGGTCAGCTTGAAAAGGCAATCCACCTCGTGGTTTCTCAGATTTTCTTGCTCACGGTGCTCAAAACTCTGGGCAGCTTTAATAAAGGGTGTTTACAGTAAAGGTCAGCGCTATGCCAAGGTGTCTTAGTGACAAAATCTACATGATTTATTTATGTTTAGTGAATTACACATCATTGCGTTGATGCCATCGAAATGAAACACATATTTTACCAAAACTACACATCCAGTTTTGCTCAACGAGGCACGCATGCTTTTTCGAATCATTTTTGATCAGGCGTTACATCACCGAACAATCATACGCACCGAGTGCAGTTGATTAAAAACGCCACGATAGGGTTGCTCGTCAGCTTGTTTCTATTATTTTTTTCCTATTTCATTTAAAATGCTGTATTTTCATTGTTCAAATAAATTTGACTTACTCTTCTTTAAACTTGAACTTGAACAAACGTAATATGTGGTCAAGACTGCAGCGTGACGTCCCATAAAGTATCGCGACGTCGCCTGTCAGGTTGCCTCTTTATGAAAAATATGTCGCCCAAACCATGCTTAACAATGCCAGGTGTAGTAACAGAGAAAAATGTGACATTGCGCTTGCTGTTATAAAATTTCAATTCAATATGTTACAATAATCGACAACTTCATAACACGTTAACACATTCTATGAGAAAAATCGCATTTAGCGTTATTCTGCTTATTTCAAGCCTTCATAAAAGTAATTTCTTATGAAACTCAGTTTTCATCGATATTTTAAATAAAGTTTTTTCTGGTGGTTACACGCAAATAAACTGCTCTTCCACAAGTAGGAGATGCCGGAAAAATATACACCTTGTTCGGTGAAGTAAAATATCCCCGATGTTTGGGTTATTTGTTTTTTAATTTTAAGCATAAATGGAGACCTCTTTCAAATTATTCTAGCATGGATGTAAAGCACGCTATCCAACCCGCTAGGCATTTCGAAATAAAAGTCTTGAAACAACCTACATGTGAACAAAGGTGCTTATTTTTTGTATGAAGATGAAACAAATATAGGATGTTTTTCGAGCAGTCGTCCCACTCACATTACTAAACCTCTCGAAGTTGCATGTTTTCTAGGACGATTCACTCGAAATCGCCTAGCGGGTACTAGCTTCGAAGCACAATGGTTTGTGATACGAAGGTGACTTTGTACAAAGCGAAAAGCCACTTTGGAGCAATCTTGTCTACGGCCTCGTTAAATTGTCAAATCGACTTTACCTACTAGCAAAGCGATGTGACTGAGCAAATTTTTTTTTTTTGGCAAAGAAATCCGTTTATTTCTTCTGCATGAAGAAGATATTCGTAAAAAATATGTAAGATCGATAGATTATATTTTTCTACGCATCGTCAATACGTTTAAGCTTTTTGAACGATAAAGTAGATGGGAAAGTGCTTTAAAGTAGATCTGAAAAAAGCTATTTAAAAATAACCATCCAGGATTGAATGCGCTAGCTAACGATTTTCGTGGTGCAGTTGAGTACGGACTAGCTTACTTTTTTCTGACGCAAGACCAGTGCTTTTCGTAAGCATTCTGCAAGACTGCACGAAAGTATATATAAATACATAACTTTATAGTGTTTTTGTCGAATTGTGCTTAAGAAGGAATTTTGAAAGAAGTTTTCCATTTATAAAGGGTGTCAAAAAGCAATGAAAACAAAACATCGCTTGGGTCTCAGTACAGTCCTATCTTTGTCGGTCCAACATATTTTTTGCTCCATAAAACTGACAACATAGAATGAAACAATGTGAAGATGTTAACGCTTCTGTGTTTTATTTGCAGCTACACAAAAAAAAAGCAATTTGTGCTTGTAAGAGAGAAGTATAGAGATAACACAAATCGAAACATGTTTTCCCAAGGCGCTGAAGAAGTTGCATTTTTGGCCAGTAAAGTGTAAGAAAGACACTGCTTGTGTTACGGATGTTTATTTCAAATAAACTTTCCTTCTTTCCTTTGAGACTCTGTCTGTAAACTCAGTGTCATTTCGGTGAATATAAGAAGTTGATTCATTGCTAAAGTTAATTTATTATGCTTTCATTGCTTTCATAGCTTAAGTAAATTATGACTTGCTATTTGTTTATGTTGGTGGTGCCCATAGTGCAGCGGTAGCACGAGAAAACACCATACCACAGGTGTGCAATCGAATTTCGAGTCTGGCACCGTCCGATATCATGAACGGCTGACCAACGATCAATAATATACCGCCTTTCGGTAACACAAACTCTCTTCGAAGAGAGGCCTTGTCCCACAAGCTTATGTCGTTTCACATAAAAAAAACTTTGTTTATCTTAAATAAAACTTAACAAAAAAGTTAACATGTTTTGACCAATCGCTGAGCTTTGAAAATAGGCGTTTTAAGACTGCTGCATTGTTTTTTTTTTTCTAGCGTACTAATCGCTGATTAGAAGAAATCGTTAACAAAAATTTCTAATATATGTGATTTTACAATAACAGAAACATTGGAGTAATCCGAGTGCTTCTAACGATGCCAAAGAGTTATCTGCTTCGGTTTTAACAATAATCAGTTTCTTTTCTCGCCTACACGACACGGTTTCTGACATGAAACAACTTGCAACTGACGCGTCTGCCATGGCTTCTCAGTAAAAGGCCACCAGGTTTGATCATTCTTTTTCATTCTTCTTGAGAAATTATCTACGGACAGCAAAGCACTCTTAGAAATTTGTTTACTTTCCATTCGATATATGTTTGCATCTTGCAGTCTGTAAAGCATTCCTGGAGCAAACGCTGACAGCAAAAAAAAAAATGATGTGGTCGGATGCAAACTACATTGCACCAACTGTACATATCTTACGCAAAAAAAGCACACGATTGCCTTATGTCGAGGAAAGGAAGTGGTGTTAATTATAGGTAAACAACAATGTTTAGACTTTCCTTGTTTATTGAAAACTTTTTCTCGTTAGAACTTGTCTATCTGGGGCTAAAACTTAAAGTAGGAGGTAAGTTTGGTTCGCAGCGATTCTCTGATAGATGTAACATCAACCATCTTGGCGTAGAGCAACCAATGTTCGAATCAGACCTCTCTATAAAAAAGATCGTTGTTCAACGGACCAAAGATCGGTGCTTCAAGTTTTTTGCACCACTTTTAATCGCCTCAAGTGGAGCAGCAGAAAGTTTCAGGTAGTCCAAGGGAGGTAATGTAAGTAAAATTTAGCAATGCACTTAAACTGGAGACACAAGAAAGGTGTAAGCCACGGCCTTTAACAACATACGATACAACATTTTCTCGGCTTTCGTTTCAGTTGGTTTATCAGGCATTGTATAAATATTATGTGTAGACAATCAATTCGACAAGTGACAAAAAATTACAAGACTAAAAAGCAACAAAATATCATTAAAAATATAGTAAATACAAAGAATTGTATAAGGAAATTCATTTATTATATGCCACACTGACCAAGACCAACTATTCTCAAGAACTACCGATTCAAAGGCCTTCAAAAACAGATCTGGCCATTGTTTCAATTGTCTTGAAAAGTTCTTTTATGTGAGGGATCTGTTTCTCAAATTGATCAAGTAATAGTAAAGTAAAGTTTTTGACAAATAAGCTTTTATACCCATCATCCCTAGTTGTGGCAAGGATTTTGAATCTGGTTGATGCCAGTTTTGCGTGCAGCTTCGTTCTAGTGGTAAATATGCCGAATCCCCAGATACGAACCTAAATTACAGAAAACGTCACGACTTTGAGACGATTTTATCCATTCAATGTTGATCTAGTAATCGTTCAACCGCATCTAAATCCCCAACAATAAACAACTTACTATTCTCTTATCAAAACGTGTAACACACTTCCAATGTGAGGGTCACCGTTGTTATAATTTCAGTATATCAAGAAAATTATCTTACAAAAGAAAACAATGCTTTTTGCAGGCAATAAATATCGAAAACAATCTTATTATAAAACATCCTTAAAGTAACGCTGCAAAACCTAACGCTGCACGGGTGACGCTCCTACTTGGATAAAGTGACGCACTAAAATCGAAGCAAAACCACATCTTTGTATGGACATTTTGGAAACGCTCATCCCATTGCATTGCATTGATCACCATAGCAATCAGCATCCTTGGCGAAAATGGCAGGATCGCTATAGAAATCACAGTTGACCTGGGGAAACCAACTCGATTGGAAAAAAGTAGAACGGGATTTTCAAAATGGTTCTAAATTTTGTAAAATGCCGTTCACGGGCACTATGTGTTTGATTCATCAGATAATTCTAAAAAATGTGCACCAAATCCGTGTTTAAAGGGCGCGGGCAGGCTGGCTCAGATCAATTGAATCACTTTTGCTGTGTATTTTCTAACACTGCAAATGCACAAAAAAATATTCGAAAGGTTCAAACACAAAAAAGTAGAAAAAAAAAACACTTAAAAACAAGCACATATGACACCGTTTTCGACACAAATCACTATCACCGAAACAAAAACACAATCACAAAAAACCTGTTACAGAAACGCACTACAGGTCAGTTCCCAAAACACAAATTTCTGAGCCGTCTCTCACACGAAACCACACACACGCGCCTCTAAGAAAAACAATTACAAAATTTGGTAAACAATAAACAGTCAATTTTGTAGAACCTGAAGCGTTATTTTACAGAGTCTATGACAGTCTACCTACAGAGCCTGTCGTCTACGTTTCTCTGTACTTTGATCGCCTTGGCAATCAGCTCGCTTGAGTTAAACAAAAGGATACTTGGATGACGAAATTCATAAAACGAACACTCGAAACTCTCCGAACACTAATCCTATTGCATTATATTTTTGAATTTAACGGTTTTTAAATTGAGATCGTAAAAAGAGCCAATGCTCTTCCAACCGGGATAAGGTTTTGAGTAGATGTAGCTTTTCATCTATTGACTCTACGTGTTCACTTTATTAGATCTTCTAAATTATGCGAAATTTAAAATGTTCTTTTGCAATTAGCCAGTATTTCCCGGGGACTCCATTTAGTGAGACGATAAGACCGGGAATATTTGTCGACACATTAGTCAATTAGTGGTGCTTGGCAAATAACGGGTATTGGCCCCGTTATTTTTCTTTGACAACAATTCTTTCGTTTGGCCCGATAAATGTTTCATTACTATTCAGCCATCATAAGGCAGTCAGTGAGCCGGGATTTAACTTTTGCCTCCCACAGTTTGATACAGGCTAAATCTTCTAATTGGGCTGAGCCTTTGATTTACAGAATTTGCCACAATTTTACTAGATGCTATTGCAAATTATTTCATCAACATGGGCCCGTGTAACTGGGCCGTTATACCTAGTTGTAGGTAAAACTGTCTTAGCGTGATTATGAAAGTAGAGCGACAGTTTTACTTTAACTCCAGTTAAAATGTCAGTGCAAACTTAGGTTCTGGTTTCAATCGTTGTAGCTTCGTGCTCTCAATGGGGTTGGGTTAGGTAGATTGCATCCGACAAAAGAGGTGCTGCTATATTTTTGTTGTCAAGCTCCATCCCATCCATTTAAAAAAATGTTCGATTTGGGTAAAATGGAATCAATTCCATTGTCACTAGATCGACTCGTTACGTGACAAATTTGACTCGCATTAAAGTCAAATAGTTACTGGTAAAGGCAGAACAGATTTTAAAGAAGTCACGAAAACTCAAACATTTTTAGAAAAACCATGAAATCAAATCCTAATTTAGTCACATTCGAATCAATTCTTGAGAATTTGGGATTCAATAGTCCGATGTATTGAGTCAGACGGGATTCGATTGTTTGATATCCGTCTAGGGAAGAAATCGTTGCATTTTCTGAATCCTGCTTCTGCCACCACCAGTTGTGTGTAAAGAAGCAATAAAAATAGTGTGTTGTTATTTATCATCTGCGAAGAATTTGTTTTCTGTTTGCAAAAGTTTGCTGTCCGCACACTGCTGGCTTTCCCTTTTCGATCCCGTTATGTTTCCTGCTGTTTGAAGAGCAATCTAAGATAAAACGTCTTCGTTTGTGTGCAAGGCAGCAAAAAGCTGTTTAGATTTCACTAATAGTAAATTTATGCTTCAAATCGTGTTTTTTGTCCGTCAGCCTAAACTGATCGATGACCTTCGATGGCTTTTCTGTTCTCTACCTGGCTTTTTCTCTAAGCTACCGGGCTAACGGACATGATGAAGGCCAACAGCTTCAATCTCAGCATCACCATAAAGCCAGACAATCAGCAAAGCCTCGCTGCAAGGCGGCGGGGCTCGTTCTCGCGCAATAGTCAACTGTACGGCGGATCTTACAAGTCACAGCAGACGACCGGTTTTTATGACAACGGATGAGAACGACCAGGTAGATGTTCGATAGAACCGTTTACACTTTTGGAAAGTAGTCTTATTTCACAAAATTACGTAGTGCTGCATTTGTAAGTGTTGGCGATCTTGACCCCTTATTTACAAATTTAATTCAGCAACCATTTCTTTTTCATTAACTTATTTTGCAATCCTTTTGCAAAAACTTCGCGGGCAGTTTATGATGGCAAATTGGCCCGTACTATCTTTTTCGCAGATATCTTTTTTTTGAAGACCGTGTATTTTTTATTTTTGTACTTCAATTCAAACGTTCAGGTATTACGAACTTTGGGGTTAAAGACAGTTGAATTGGTGGTTAGTCTTTCACACGGTAGCAGCCGAATGGGATGCGAGTAAGGTTGGGTAAAATTGTGATAGAAAGGGAAAATGTATGAGTTGTGTTTCAAAATCTGTTCTGCATTTTTTTATTCAAAACTGTGTGACTATGCGGTGTCTGACAAATTGTCGTTAGGGGTCGAGATTTATCGACAAAAAAAGGTTCGATTAGCTTTGTTTCCAGGTTTGCACTCCAATACTGTTTTGATTGTGCGACAGAGATCATTATCTAATAACAACATGAAGTGCCCGATTTTTTTTCAATCACTGGTTTAAGTTTAAAATCAAACTTTTGGACCACCTCAAACACTCTTTTTCGGTCATCTGGATGAAAATGAAAAAATTGCGAAGTATATTTTTGTATCTATAAAACCACCAACAATGTGAACCTGTACTATTTTTTTATTTTCTTGTAGTTTTATAATTCCTGTTATAGTTTCAGCAATGACAATGGGCAAAAGGATCTTTTTGCAACCATGAGTAAAAATTAGTTTTTATACGATCGGCCTAGTCGAAGTATTTTTTTTAAAAGATATAAGATAGCGTAGAGGGTTGTGAAAAACATTGTCAGGCAGAGTGTTTAGTTTAGTTATGGGTCAAATTTAAAAAAGTAGAAATATTCATGTTGAATATCTTTTCTTGAGATGAATGTCATTAGAAGATAGTGCTTGACTTTGCCAAACAATTTTATCAAGCATACTCCTTTTTCTTAGCGTAAAGATCTTGTAGTTCATGCCTGCCCGTTAAATGCTTACAAGGCTTGTTTCTTTGTCGCACGTGGGAAGTCAGCCCTATCGTACTGGGTAGAGACCGGTATCGGTTGTGTTTCGAACCTTCGCCATCAGTTGGTGAGCCCTGGCGCTCATGGGCCGATTTTGTAACCGGCGCTACTGATCGGCTGTCGCGTACCTCCGTCCGCAAGCATTCAAATTTTTTTTTAGACTATGAGTCTTCACCTTGGAAAATCCTGCGACCAGAGTGCAAACTTCTATAGACATTTTATTCTAACTAGGTTAAACGGCCCGGTTACACAGGTCCATGTTGATGAAAGAATTTGCACTCAAATCTAGTGAAGTTTCGGTAGGTCCAAAAAAAAGCTTTACTCTAAGCATCAGCCAGGTTAGAAGATTTAAGCTGTATCTAACTGTGTATGGATTTCCCGAATCCCGGTTATTCTGATATGATATTGGCTCAATGGTTTTCGTATGACATGATATTAATCACCAGGTTATGATTATTACCTAAATATTTATATCGAACCAAAAAGAATAGCTATTGGCAATTGCGGGTAGTGTATCAGAAATGCGTTTTACAGAGCTAGTAAAATTCTTAGTCCGGTTAGATTGGTCGATGTTTCGTATAGAATCATTATTTAAATCGAGTAATTCTAATGCGCAGGATAATATTCTATCTCATTAAATGCCTTTTCCCGGATAGATAAAGTTTCTCTAACAAACTGTGAGAGCCTATATCATATACCGGTTGTTTTGATATGATATCGGCTCACTGGTTGGATTATGACATGCTCATGGCCCAATGGTAATAAAACAATCCAGGTTCAAAATATTGACGAAATTATTGGGTCAAAACGATTAACTTTTAATTAAGAAGACTTTCACCTGATCAAATTAAAATATCTCCTCAATCATATTTGTCTATTTCTACTCGCAATCTTGATTTTCATTTTCTTCAGTACAGGCCTGAGTATATGGGTCCATGTTTAAGGTGTAATCTGCATTAAAATGTAGTGAAGAGAATGCAGTTGATTCAATGGATATAAAGCTACTCCAACTCTAAACCTCATCTCGGTTTGAGGAACATTAACTCAATAGGAAGCATCTATGTGTCATGGTTATCATGAGCGAAAAATATTGGTCGGTTATAGATTGCTTTTGAATCGGTCTATTTCAAAACGGGTTATTATGGACACCGAATTACAAACAAAGGTAGGGAATGGCCAATTACCAATTGCTATGGTTAGGAATAGGACAATCGCCTCCATTCATCTTTCCCGGTTTAATTCGCCTGTGTGAGATGATCTGCAGGCACATCGTATAACATATCCTACTTTCTTTTATGGATACGCTTTCCATTCCTTCTGATTTCGCCAGTGTTCTACATGCATTATGAGTGCGATAATCTGCGGGCCACTGCATATTTTAAATACCGGACCTATGATGTTCTGCTGTGATTTTCTTTATTTGTAATTTGTGTGCAACTATGTTTCGTGTTTTGTGCATATGTTTTAATTTTTTTTTGTTTCAATCTGTCCGTAACACCTTGTGTTTTGCGTATCTACCGGTGTCCTATTTCATTTAGTAAAGGATTTTTTCTATCTTTGTTTATATATGTTTTCCTTTTATTGTTTGCGTGTTGATTTTTATGAAACCATGCTGAGCCATACATTTCTGGTAATCCAGGAATGCATGTTCAATTGAACGCGATTAATATTTTTCGTGACTGGAGCAGCGCAATTGTAATTTTTGCACCTTTCAAATTTTTAATCGGTTTTCCCTTTCTCCAGGCCTGCAGGTTTAGCCAGATGGAAGAAGATCTTATTTCCCCAGGCGAGATAGTTTCCCCAGTTAAGCTGGTTGATATAGCGATCCTTAACTTTAGCCCATGCGCACTCGTTGGCAGTATGACGATCCTTAAATTTCTCCATGCGAGTTGATTGGTTTCTATAGTGATCCTTCGATTTCACCTCAAGCGAGGTCCCATAGAAAAGTAAGGTTTTGCATCACTTTTGGTGCGTCACTTCATTCAAGTAATGGAGTGACCCCAAAGCATCACCCCGAAAACCTTACCTTTACGATTATTTAATACATTACTAGGTATAACGGCCCGGTTACACGGGCCCATGTTGATGAAAGAATTTACATTAATATCTAGCGAAGTTTCGGTAGATAAAAAAAACGATGCTTTACTCTAAGCATCAGCCCGGTCAGAAGATTTAAGCTGTATCTAACTGTGTGTGGCTAACCCTAATCCCGGTTATTTTTTTAAAATATTAATTCACCAGGTTCTAATTATTTTGTTATGATTCATACCGAACCAAAATGGTATAAGTATTGGTAATTACGGGTTGTGTCTGAGAAATGCGTTCTACAGAGATCATAAAATACTTAACCCGGTTAAACGGCCAACTGTTATAGTGCGAATCTTCATTTAAATCGAGTTAAACTTAATAGAAAGGATAATATAAGGCTTTTTTATAGCCTTAGCCCGGTTGAAAAATTCAGACGCTCTATCATCCTGTGAGAGACTAATTCAAAACTCGGTTATTCTGATATGATATTGGGTCTCTGGCTAGCTTGCAACATGCTCATGGCTGAATAATAATTAGATTACTAATTATTTTTTAAGTTATAAGGATAAAAAGAGGAGCTGTTCATCACTAAAGGCCTTACCTGAGGGATGTGTTTTACATTGACTGCGTATAATAATTTCCTGATTATCAGCAGCCAAAATCCAGCCAGAGAAAAATAACAGGGACAATAATCGTCATATGTCAACCACTACTAATTGATTATTGTGTCCACAAATACTCCCTGTTTTATACACCTACCAAATGCAGTGCCTGGGTAATACAGGTTAATTGCAAAGAAACATGATGAGTTTCTCATAGTTAAGAACCTAAGTACCCATCAAAATAGGATAAAACGCTGCATCTACTCAAAACCTCATCCCGGTTTAAAGGACAATGTCTCAATAGGAAGTTTTGTTCCATGGCTTATGACATTAGGAGCTTGGCCAAAAAAACGCGTTGTATCACGGCCAAAACTCAATAACTGTCACCAAGCCATACGTAACAGTCCAATGTAAGCCATTTCAATGAAGTATAAGATCCCCGTCTATTAATGAAGGATTCCTATTGGTTTCGCCCATGTTCAAAATGCGGTGTGAGTCAGAAAGTCGGCAGGCCATTTCGTATTTTAAATACCGTGCCTATTTTTGTTTGTAAAAAATGTATGCTAAGTCATTTAAAGGAAAAATGTGGTCGACTTTAGAATCACGCGAGAAATTTGATGTTCTCTTGTGATTTTCTGAATCCCGTCGTTAATGAAATGATACTAATCAAGGCATAGTTACTGTATGGTTGCCTCACTGCTATATTAAACCCAACTTAATTTAAAAAAATATATTCGCTTCAAAATGCCTACCAAATACCTTCTTTCTTTCGTTCGTTCGTGTGAAGTTCCAGGCCAGGTTCCGTGACTGGATCTGCGCAATTGTGCTCTTTTCAACAATTCAATTCAAAACCCGTTTAAATTAGTGTTCGGTGTTCAGATATTAGTATGTGTTGCCACTTGTGGGTTTTGCTATTCTACATCAAATACTCTGCAGTAGGCTATCATTCTTGATGTTCTACATACACTGCCCCGATTGCTAGGTGAGCTGTAAAACGCTGTATGGGGTTTCTTTCTAAGTTCTACTATTCAAGGTCTATCGGATACATGACTATCGGTCAGGTGTATTTTTCCCATAAACTGACTATCAATCGTCCTTTATCAACGTCCCTAAACAAAACCACACACCTTTTATTCCTTCGTTTGCGGGTTCAAAAATTTGTCCCGTGAATGGAATGAAATGGCATGGTTTGTGTAAAAAATACTTCCATCGGAACAGTACTAACGCTTATTTTGTAATGACCAGCGTAAAAAAAAACGCGATATTTAATCGGGCTATCTTCACAGTCAAATAAAAAAGAGCCGCTTCCGTTCGTAGGCTTATGTTTATACTTTTGTTAGGCCTTATTGTTTAGATAATTATAACAGCTTATTAAAATGTGGCTACAAGTCATGATTGTGTACGTTTTGCTTCTAAGTTTGTTTACAATTAAACGCCGCGTTTTCTAGCGGACATTTCTGTTAAAAGTTGTATCGCACCGTGCCTTTTAAGCTTATGGTTTGAGTTTTGGGAAAAACAGTTGTTCTTGTTGAGCTTGCTGTTTGCTGGTTTGAAAATTCCAAAATAAATTCTTCCTAAAATGTGGGCAGCCTATCGACAGCATACATCAGTCCGTGAGTAGAAAAGCTGCCAGGAACTTGCACTTGCTCATTATTCTCAGAGGATAACTTTCTCATAGACAGAAAAAAGACGCCTTTGAACAGAATATAACATGGAATCATAACATTCTCGCCGCAACTAGCGGATCTTTCTTCCCTTTAATAACACACTCTTCCAGCTCGGGAGATAACGAAGAGATGATTTTGATGGTCACGCCAATCGACCGCCAACACTTACAAATGCAGCACTACGTCCTTTTGTGAAATGAGACTTTTTTCCTCAAGTGTAAAAGGTTCTATCGAACATCTACCTGGTCGTTCTCATCCGTTGTCATAAAAAGCGGTCGTCTTCTGTGACTTGTAAGATCCGCCGAACAGTTGACTATTGCGTGAGAACGAGCCCCGCCCCCTTGCAGTGAGGCTTTGCTGATTGTCAGGCTTTACGGTTATGCTGAGATTGAAGCTGTTGGCCGCCATCATGTCCGTTAGCCCGGTAGCTTGAAGAAAAAACCAGGTAGAGCAGAAAAGTCACCGTAGGTCACCGATCGGTTGAGGCAGACGGACAAAAAACGCGATTTGAAGCATATTTTCACCATAAGTAAAATCTTAATGGCTTTTCGCTGCCTTGCACACAAACGGAGCGGTATTGCCTTAGATTGCTCTTCAACCAGCAGGAAACATAACAGGGATCGGTAAGGGAAAGCTAGCAGTGTGTGGACAGCAAACTATTACAAACAGAAAACAAATTCTTCTCAGTTTTAAAATACCAACACACTACTTTTATTGCTTCATTACAGACAATGTGAAAGATTTAATTTTACTCATATCGAACTTTTTTAAACGGATTGGATAGAGATAGACAAAGAAAATACAGCAGAACCTCGATGGTTGGATGTGTTAAACCTTACCCAACGCATTTGCCCCACGAAGTGACAATGATTGAACCTAGAACTTGATTTTGTACTGACTTTTATACCGGATTTGAAATAAAACTATCGTGCTACATAGTCAATCTTGTTTAAGCAGTGTTCCATACAGTTGTGCCCGATCTTCAATGCCTGCAAAAAACATTTTTTCTTTACGTCAGAAGATTGTCGTGATCAACCGAACTTATAACAACGGGGATCCTCCCTTTGGAAGTGTATGGCACGTTTTTCTAACGGAAAAATAAGTTGAGATTTTATGGGGATTCAGAATAGGGCATACGATATTTAAACCGAAATTGAATGGTTAGTCTTGTCTTGATGTCGCAATTATTTTTTTTATTGTGATTCGGGTTGGGAAATTCTGTTAACCCACCATTAGAACGAAGCTGCAAGCCAATCTGAAGGAAATAGGCTTCAGAAACCTTGGTCAATACATGTGATAATGGCTCAATTAGCTATTTTGTCAATAGCGAATTAGTACTTCGGTCAATTACAGCAACAGACCCCTCAAATGAAAGAGTTAACGCACTGCTGCTGGTGTTTGAGTTTTAAAAAAACTTAAACTTTATTTCCTACAACATAATGTGCGGGTTAATACCCAACTATCGGTTTCGGATGCTGGATACCAACTGATGATCGGTTCGCGATCTGGATCGTTGGTTCACGGTCTTCTGATTCTAAGTGGTCCGCGTCGCTGCGGGAATCTGCAATCTCAGCATAATGCGGGCGGTCCGCGTTGCTATGGGAAGCTGCAACTCAGCATAATGTTGTGGTCCGGGGGCCGCGTCGCGATGATCGAATGTTGACTCACAATGTATGCTCTGGCGATGTCCACAATGTATGCGATGGCGTTGTCCACAATGTATACGCTTGCGTTGTCTTGACTCCTCCCTTCTTAAATGACTTTGTACTCAAAGTCTTGTTGCTGCGTGGAATGATGTTGGTCTGCTTACGAATGTTTCTCCGCGTTGCGGTTCTTGGTTTATGTTTACTTTTACCATTCTCCTTCTATTGACAAATAAGCAGATTACGGTTGCGCATATGAATAGTAACATGAAAGTTCCTCCGAATGCATGAATTTTCCATTTGATGGAGTTGTTCTGTAGATTTATACTTTGTAGCGTTTCTCGATGTTGCAACGTAAGATTGTTTAGATATTCTATCGGTGGTCTGTCTTCAATTTCGCTTATGTTGACTTTTATTCACGCTGTCGAGTGGAATGGTTTACCGGGAATGATGGCTTCATTGTTTGAATAAATTTCTCCGTTGATGATTATGTTGCAATTTTCAAATTGTATCAAGTATGACCCGTTCAATACTTGGTTTGCATTACTGCAATTTGATGATATTTCTGCGATTGCATCATTAATGAGAATATTGGCGTCATTAATGCGTTTCACCAATCCTTTCGAGTAAATTTTTTCGTATTGACATTCAGCGTCTTCTCGTTTCACGAGTTTTTCTATGCATTTGGTGGGTTGTTGCAGATTTACTTGTTGGCATATGTAGAAATCTTCCTGCTCTTGGCATCTTTCCGTAATTTCGAATACATGCGTTCGATTTCGTATTATGAAATTTTGTTTTACGATAATCCGTCTCTCGTGCTGGATTATGGAGTCAATGTATTCGTATTCGTACATTTGTGTGGTTACTTTGGGGAACTTTAGTATGTAGATGATATGCGTTTGGTTTACAGCAACTTGCGCAGTTGATTGCCCTAGCAATTCCTCTGGAGTACGGTAAGTAATGTTGTTACTCTCTAGGAATTGGGCTATGGAGTTTAGATCATCTAGGGATAGTAGCTTGCTGCTTGGAATCCCGTGTTTCGCGAGTATGATGGCATCTTCAATTACTTCTAATTTTTCTTGTAGCATGTTCATGTTTGATAACAGGATTAATTGACGAATCTCTGTCTGGTGCGTTTCGTATCGTTGATTTTCAATGTTGATAACCGTGTTGGCGACTTCTGTTATTTGTTGGAGTCGTTCATTTAAACCTAGGTTGATAACTACTTGTTTGTTGTTTTCAGCAATTAGGGAGTTTATCGTTGAGTTAATAATGTGTAAGTCGTCGGCGTCTGGATTTCCTGCGATCCATTTCCAAACTTTTCCGATCGTGTCCCATCGTTTTTCTCTGTTTGTAAACGGTCTAATTTTTCTAAAGGTTTCCTGTAGCGTTCTAGCTTTTATGTTAATCAAACTTTCAATTGATGCCGTATAGATTCCATTTGGAATTTCTTCTAACGTTCTCTCTACTGCTTCTTCTATGTTTTCTAAATCGATTGGATGTATCGTCCTTACATATCCGATTTGAACTTTAGCTTTACTTATTGGTATTATAGCTAAGGGATTATTACTTAGATCATATATGCTTATATCTGCTACTATAAGCTTGATAAACAGGGTTGTAATCACTCTGTAACGATAGTTAAAAGAATTTTAAAGATTGTATTAATATTTTGTCCTCATTTCCTTAGATTAATTTTGTGTATTTTTCGATTATTTGAATCGATTATATAAGTTGGATGATTCTCCTTTACTTTTATTATGTTGAAACGACTTTCGCGTTTATTATTTGTTTTCTTCCTTTCATATACATATTCGTTTTCTTCATAGTCTTTATATTTTTCATCTTTGATTTTTTCATCATTCTTTTTGAATATTTCGAGTATTCTTTCATTTGTAGCTTCTCTTATTCTTGCTCTTTCTTGTGGATCATCTGATCGTTCTCCTACGTACACATTTCTTGGTGTATCCTTTATAAATGAGTGAATGCTATGATTATATTTATAAACGGCTTGTTGCACTAATGTTATAATACTCATTTCTGGATTGAGTTTTTTCGTACATCTCGCTATTTCTCTGATAGTCGAATGGCATCTCTCTACTTGACCATTAGTTTCTGAACGATTAACTGGAGTTTTGAAGATTTTGACTCCTAGATTTAGTATTGATTGTTCGATTACACTCGATACAAAAGTACATTCGTTGTCTATAACAATTTGGGCTGGCAAGTCCCAGTCATATAAAAGTTGTAGTAATACTTCCTTTATGTCAGCAATTGATTTCGATTTTATCGGTCGAATTTTAACGTACTTTGAAAATTTATCAATTGACGTGATAAATAAAAAGTTTGCGTTGTATGCAAATATTTCAATATGAATTATCTCTCCTGGATATGTCGGTATTGGTGTTTTTACTGGTATAAATACTTGTGGTTTTCTGTCGTATTTTTCGGTTTTGCATATCTCACAATTTTTAACAATATTTTGAATACTTTTTCGCATTCCGGGGAAATAGAATTTTTTTATAAATTGCAATGAATTTTCCTTAGCGTTTCTGTGTGCAAAATTATGGATATTTTTAATCTCTTCGATTTGTTTTTCTACGTCGCAAAGATCTTCAACTTGTATTTGAGAAAATCTAGCTTTAACTGTTTTTGGATTGTAAAGGTTTTTATAGACTTCTTGGATAATTCCCATTGTTTGTTCATCTGTGTAAATTCCATTAATTACGTTTGGATTAATAATTTTTTTGAATTTATCTTTGATAAAATCAGTAGTAAAATTTGGTTCGATGAAAATATGCCTTTTAAATTTCGGGAAAGGGCTTATTAGTTCGGAAGAGGAATTAGTTCCGATTTTAAATATTAGTTGGTTACGGAAAACATTAATAGGTGCTTCTGTTGAAGGGATATATGAATTATCGTCTTCATCAGCTGAGTGCTGGGTTGGTGTTAGTGAATTAATTTGTATTCTGGAAAGGGCGTCGGCTACGACGTTCGATCTTCCTGGTTTGTAGCATAACTGGTAATCATGTTCCTCTATGAATGATTTCCATCTTTTCAGCTTTGCGTTGTTGTTCTGCGGTGATAAAGCAAATGTTAATGGTTGATGATCAGTATGGATATTAATTTTCGCTCCGTATATGAAATTTCTCAGTGTATGTAGTGCCCACACGATGGCAAGCATCTCCTTTTCGTTTGTTGCATAATTTTCCTCAGTTTGGGAAAGAGTTCGGGAAATAAAGGTTATTGGTCTATCTCCGTCGTGGCATTTTTGTGAAAGCACGGCTCCTAGTGCTTTATCTGATGCATCTGTTGTCAGTTCAAATGGCTTCTGGAAATCTGGAAAAACTAAAACATCATTAGAAGATATTATGTCTTTCAAAGTTTGGAATGCGTTCTTTGCATTTTGATCAAATTTAATAGGAACATTTTTGGATTCGTTTTTTGAAATTTGGCGATGGCCATCCTCCCCTCTTAGGAGTTTTGCGATGGGTTTTGCCAAGTGAGCATAGTTTTTAATAAACCTGCGATAATAACCTGACAGTCCTAAGAATCTTCTTAGTTCTTTGAGGTTCTGTGGTTCTGGGAATTTTTTTATGGCTTCAACTTTTTTTATGTTTGGCTTAAGTCCTTCACTTGAGACAATGAATCCGAGGAATTCTACTTCTGTTTTTAAGAATTCGGATTTGTCTGGCTGTATTTTGAAATTTGCGGCTCGCAATGTGTCTAAGACAATTTTCAAGTTTTGCAGATGTTTTTCAACTGTTTCACTAAAAATGATAATGTCATCGATGTAAACGTGACATATTTTTCCGATATGTTCTCTCAAAGTGTCGTCCATGACGCGTTGGAATATGGGGGGTGCATTTTTTAATCCAAAGGGCATGCGTACGAATTCATATTTTCCATTGTTTATCGAAAATGCAGTTTTTTCGATGTCGTTCTCCGACATGGGTACTTGATGAAATCCTGATGCTAGATCAAGGGTAGTGAAAAATTTATTTGAGCCGAAATTGGCTAAAACAGTAGATGGATCCGGAATAGGATATTTATCACTTATTGTTTGAGTATTTAATTTTCTGTAGTCTATGACAAGTCTATATTTTTTTTCATTGGCAGCGTCCAGTTTTTTTGGAACAATCCACACTGGTGCATTGTATGGGGATTTTGAAGGTCTGATAATTCCATCATTTAGTAGTTTTTCAATTTGCCTGTTAACTTCACCTTTAAGTGCTTGGGGATAAGGATAAGTTTTACCGTAGATTGGCGATTCATTTTTTGTCCTTATGGTAGCTTTTACTTGTGAGGTAAAAGGTAATTTAGAATCAGGTGGTTGGAAAAGATCCTGATATTCCTGTAATAGGTTATGTAGCTGTATTTTTTCGTTTTGGTTGAGATGATTATCGCGGATATTTGTTTTATTTACTTCCTGTAGTTCATATTGTTGTAGGGGTATTACATTTGTGCCGTCAATGATTAATTCATCATTGGCTGTATCAATAACTGCTTTGATTTCTGTCAGTGAATCGTGCCCTATTATGGCATCGAATGATTTCAAGTTTTCAAGATGATAAAATTTTAACATTTTATCTGAAAATGGTTTGAATAGTCGAGCTTGTGAATAAGCTTCCATTTTTTATATCTCCTGCTACAGAAGATACATAAAATGGTTTATCGATTTTATGGGAAATTTTAGCATGTTTCGGGTGGATATAGTTCTTATTAGAACCGGTATCAATGAGCATTTTTAATGGCACCGAGGCGTTACCATAAAAAAGAAAATAAGGCAACGCCGAGTTTAGTCTAAAAAATTAAGTTCTGCGACTTCGACAGTGTCACTGAAGTTGCATCCTTCTTGTTTTTCAATGGTTCGGAGGTATCTCTCGAACGATTGTAATGTGTTGTTATCTATTGTGTTGTTCGCGGGGTTACCGTTTTCGAATTGTTGTGGCGGATTGGCATCCGTTATGTGGTTCACCGTATTTGAGTGTCCTGGCTGTGTTTGGATATTGTTGACCCTGGGACGTTTTGGGGGTCGAACGTTGTTTGAGTTAGGGCGGTTTCCATAGTTCACTTGTTGTGTTCTGATGGAATGGTCAACTTCCATAGGCTCTGGTGGCGGTTGACGTTGAAAATTGTTAAATGGTTTTTGTTGGTAGTGTTGGTTGTTCTTTTGGGCGAAATTATTAAAATTTCTGTTTTCCGTGAACGGTTTGGGATGGTAAGGCCTTGGTTTGGTTAGCATTTTTCTACACTCAATATTTTGAAATGAAATGCAGTAGCTGTAGGCTCCTGCAAGGGATGTCGGTTCATAATTTCTAATGAATTTATAAACGTCTCCATCTAGTCCTCTCATGAAAGCATCGATTGCTTTTTTGTTATACATTTCGATTAAAGCTCTTGAGGCTTCGGGGTGTGTGAATCTTTCGTCAGTGTATATTTGATTTGCTATAAGCGAGAGCAATCTATTTACTTCGTCGTAGTAAACTTCCAGTGAGTGGTTCTTCTGCTGCACGCTCATAAGTTGGAAGTCTAATGTTTCCAAATCTCTCTTTTCACCGTAATACGTGACCAATGTTTTTTTGATCAGGTTCCAATTAATGCCTACGTTTGAAGCAACGAGTGAATCGTTCGCTTCACCGCGGATTTTTCTGCGAATAAATTTGCAGATCATATGGTATTTTTTTTGGAGTTCAAGTGTGTCTGTACTTTTAGTTTGGTACAGTTTTACCAAGCTGTCTACGTCGTTCAACCAGCTATTCAGTTCGCTGGGATCCCCAGTGAAATTTGGTAGATCCTTTACCAAATCAGGGATTTTTTCAAAACTTTCTGGATTTACACTTGTTCCATCTGGCTTTGTAAAATAAAGCGGTGGATCGGAATAATCCATCTGAGTGGGGGCGACATTGCACGCTTTGAGTGCGGCAATGCGGTTAATAATTTGGTCAAGGTCTGGTCTTGACATTTTGAAGGAAAAAGATTGTAATGAATTTATAAGATCCTCCAGGATTTTTTTGTTTTAACACGTTTTTCACTTCACTAGGTAATTTTACTTAATATTTGTTAATCGCGTTTTTGTAATCACTTGATTTTTGTTTCACAATTTTGTGTTTGTTTCACAATTTTTACTTACTCTTTTTTTTTGTTACTTACAGTACCATACGCATCCTGTATCGGGCGATGGTTTTATGATTTATGATGCTCCTCTGACGGGCGTTGTGTTTTACTGCTCCTCTAGCGGGCGTAGTTTAATTTCAGGAAAACCGAATGTGAATGACTTCCTTCTCGGTGTAATGGATGGCTCCTTTTTGTCCTGTGTGAGCTGCTAACTGCACAGGTGACTCGGGATCCTTTTTACACGGCTGCACTCGGCGATCAGGAAAGTCTTTTTAAGTTTGGGATTCGGTGGTAACTATCACTCTAGCGTGGTTACTTTCACTTTCACTTGTACTTAATTTCACATAGCGCGGTCCCTATTCGGGCGCCAGTTAACGCACTGCTGCTGGTGTTTGAGTTTTAAAAAAACTTAAACTTTATTTCCTACAACATAATGTGCGGGTTAATACTCAACTATCGGTTTCGGATGCTGGATACCAACTGATGATCGGTTCGCGATCTGGATCGTTGGTTCACGGTCTTCTGATTCTAAGTGGTCCGCGTCGCTGCGGGAATCTGCAATCTCAGCATAATGCGGGCGGTCCGCGTTGCTATGGGAAGCTGCAACTCAGCATAATGTTGTGGTCCGGGGGCCGCGTCGCGATGATCGAATGTTGACTCACAATGTATGCTCTGGCGATGTCCACAATGTATGCGATGGCGTTGTCCACAATGTATACGCTTGCGTTGTCTTGACTAAAGGTCTTTGCAAGACAATTTTCACAATAACCATAACATCTTTTGAAAGGCTTTGGAGCGGTAGCTGTTCACCGGTGGTAGCTTTCGTTGCATATCCTGTTTGGATTTATTGATACAAATTTTGACATGTTCCACGTTTTCCTTGTTGACAATTTGTAGGTACCGGCTGGCTTTGGTTTTCGTCGTTTGACAAATCGTTCGAAGCTGGTTTATAGTAGCGTGCTTTGTTCTTTACTCATATGGTTCAATGCATTTTGTATGACAGGAGATCCGAACATGGACTCATAAACAAGTTGTAAAGGTTTTCTGCGTCAGACTACTTTGTTGAACAAAAAATATCGTCCAATTGAAGCCCTGAATGTATCATTGTAAACCTACAAGGCTTGGAAACCAAAGAAGTAGAATGGAATATAAAACGATTGATGGCCATAAATTTGATGATTAAGTACACAAACTTTGTTTGAGTTTGAGGAAAACCTTCTTGTCAACCACTAAAAATTCAGACGAGAATAATGATCACATCAAACGTTTGTTTTGTGTCAGTCAAGTTTGGAGTAGGTTTTATAAACGTGAGAACTGTAGTCCGCTAGCCTCGGTTTTCGTCGCTGTCCAAGTCCCTTTTGGTGACGTAACCCAGGGCCAGCCTTTGTTCAGTATTGTAATTTGCTGTCACTTGTCGAGTTGATTAATCGCACAAAATTTTGATACAATCCCGGAAAAACGAACTCAAACGGAAGCCAAGGAAGATGTTTTATGGTTTGTTTTTTTTTAAGGATGTTGCTTCCAGCTTTTGTGCGTTCTTCATTTTAGTGGTATATCCCATACAGATCAATAGAACCCTGGCGCTCTGTTCGAACACCAGGAACCTTTGGCTGCCCTTTGTGAGGCAATTCAAAATGGTGCAAATAACATGAAGATACGACTGTTTTTCCGTTAACACATCAATCTTCGTTATTAACAAATCCGGTTCGACCATTCATTGCACAGAGACGCTGAAAACGAATGATTCGAAGAGTGTTGAAAAAACTGCAGACATTTTCGAAATGGTAAGCATTGATCGTTTTTAATTCGAAAAATAGAAACTTTTTAACAATCGTTCCATCTGAAGATCACCGAATTTGTGGAGGGATCGCCGACAACAACTGCGAAAACAGATGCAAACAAAGTTAATAACAAGTACGTTTTCCGCATGAAATAACACCACCGAGCAAAAACCTATGCAAAAAACAAAGAGATAAAAAGTTTGCTGCGGGTGTAAAGAAATGCGATGAACGTCAAGTGGAAGCTCATCAAAACGACAAAGATCCAAATGAACTATCCTTTGATACGGGAACGAAAAATTAAGCCACGAAGAAGAGCCAAACAAAGGACACGTAAAAGAGGTGTCACAATTAGCAAATGGGCAAGCACTATAGCTTCGGCGATGGAGTGTTCGATTCCGACGGAGAAGACAATCTGGAAAAGAGAAAAAACATACAAATCGACGAAAACAGCCGGTTGTCCGCGAAAGCTGATGGTAGCCGACTGTCGGATTCCAATTTTTACCAGGAAACGGAACAGAGTGAACGGAATACAGCGTCCGAATTACACAAGATCATGTCAAGCAGTGATGTCTCTAGCAGTCTATATCCGACGTATGGACGTCCTGACCTGGGTGCCGAAGGATCGAAATCCATGTCCAACTCCCAGGGGGAGCGCTACCGTATTGATTCCGAAAACGATTCGTTCGACATGCCATAGGGTAGCGGTTTTTAAGGCGGAAGTCAAAACAGCAACGCGAACAGCGCAACTGATAGCGACCAAAAGGCGATACATAAGCGACCTTTCCGCGCAACGAAGCCAGAAGGAGCAGGAAATTTGCACCATTGAAAAACAAACACTACCGCAAAGGAGGAAAGAAGATAATAAGTATCAGATTAGAAATATGGCGTTCATCGAAGGTTCATCATTGAGCAAAATAATATCAAAAGAAGCTAATTTTATTTATACAAAAACAAGACCTCAGGCTGGAGATAAACATTCTTTGGTTAAAACATTTGCAAAGACAAATACGGGTAATGCAGCAGATAAGCAATCGTTTCAAAATAGGTATGAATTAGCTTTTGTTTCTAACTAGGTAAATCGGCATAGTTTCAAACTTTTTCGAAAACATCTATTTCTCTAGCTTTAAAGTTGAGATTTTACAACAACGTTATTGTTAAAGCAGAACTCTTTTGAAAATAAAAATATAGCCCAACGAAGATAGGGATGGGCGCAATTTTGAGCACTTTTGTAATGGAAATCTGCATAATGAGTGCTTCATACTTTTGTTGTTTATTGTTTATTCATGTTACTCATTGCTAGGCTGTACTATGTTAACGTTGCTTTCGCACAGCACGATTAACTGATTTCAAGTTTCAATGCTCTTTAAAACTTCAATAGCAGCAGAGAGAAAAAAATCTAAAGACGTAATGTCGTGTTTAGACTTCAGGTCAAAATGTGAAGATAAACTGGTAAACATAAATGCGCGGATACATTAATTTCGAATATTTTGGCTATCAACAGATCTATTGAAACGATTGCTCCAAGTTTTCAATTAACATTTAGAATACTTCATTCAACACAACGTTTTCAGTTTTTCTTTCCATTTTGCATGTTTCTATCCTCATAATGGCAAGACGAACGAAGAAAAGCTCATATGACTTACCCATTCGAATTGTTACCAGCACCAATTACACGATCATTTTTTTGCATAAGATCCACAAATTAAGGATGTCCCGTATTTTCACATGTATCATATCAGCGATCATCTTGCATTGTGCGCATTTTGATAGCACATTCTATAAATCTTTTAATGATTCCATGAAGATGCGCTTAATTCTTAAGTTTAGCGTTCAGACTGGACCCCGTAGTAATTCTATGTGTTATGCTGATTCCTGAGGGTTTATTAGAGCTGGTGATTTCATAGAAGGGAGGGACATCTATTAATAATGTCCTCAGCGTGACCAGTCGTCCATGTGGAAAAGATGCGATGTCTCAAAACAAAACGTTATACACCTAAATCACAAAATAGATTCAATTAGTTATGGATATCGTTCGCAACATTTCTTTTCTGCACACCATAACTAGCCAGAGCACGTTAAATAGCAAATGTTTTGACCACTCAATCATTATTATTTAAAAGAACCTTTATCAGTTTGTCTTTGCTTGCTTGTTTTGGCACAGAAAAGGGTATTCTAAAGCATTTGCTTTCAGTCGACTCAATTCGGTCGTGTTTGAAAATGGTACTAGCGTCATAAGTTTACAGGTCGTATTTTTTCATGTTGTAGCGATTATCCATGTCCTACTATTTTTTCACCAAAATTGTGTCACTACAACAAATGTTTCATATTTTTTTGTTGATTTGTTAAGTCCCGTTTCGTGTAAAAGTACTTTTTGAAGCTATAAATAGAAATGCCATCCAAAAATGATACTAAACAAATGCAAAACTCAATAAACTACATTCATTGGTTTTATTTTTTGTTGATAATTTCAACAATCGAAACCTGGCAACAAAAAACGGGTTGCAACCGAGAGTAAATGACAAAGAGTGCTTATTTTTAACGTCCTATTAGAGTTGTTATTGAGGTTGCAAGAAAACCGTCAGACAGGAGTTTGACTCGAACAAGTTTTCAAAAGAAAAGGACATTTTTCCTTTTTCCTCGACCGCTCAGTAACAATTCTTCTTGAGAAACCATTTCTATTTTATTTACGTATTTTGCATTCCTTTTGCACCAACTTTGTGGGCAGTTTATGATGGCAAATCGGCCCGTTCTATCTTTTCCATAGATATCTTTTTTTTGAAGAACGTGTATTTTTTATTTTAGAATTTCAATTCGAACATTCAGGTATGAAGAATTTTGGCGTTGAAGACAGTTGAATTGGGGGTTAGTCTCTCACATGGTAGCAGCTGAATAGGATGCAAGTACAGATTGGGTAAAATTGTGATCGAACGGGGAAATTAATGTGTAGTGTTTCAAAACCTGTTCTGCATTTTTTAATTCAAAACTAACGTGTGTCCCATAAAGTATAAGCACGATTTCTAAATTACGTTTCTGGAAAACGGATGACCCCAAACAGTTGATTCTTCGGCTGTTTGATTGTTTACATTCAAACCTAGTTGGTAGTGCATCCAAACTATTTTTTCAACCGTTTCTGTTAAAACGCGGGGCATTTCCGTCAAAAAGCGCAAAAGCGTTCTGCCCAAATGGTGTTCGACTCCTTACATTTCGCTAAGGAAATTGGCGAAATCGGTAGGTGTATGTATCGGAGCCGTACGAGCCGCCATCCAAAAGTTTTGGGAGGCGTTTAGCTTCGGCGATACGCTTAAAAATGGTTAAAAACCTGGTCCTATCGACCAACAGTAGAACCGGGAAAGAGCAAAAGCAATCAAGCAAAAATAGGAAAGTTCCATTCGCGATGTGGCTCAACAAATGGGTACGTTAAAAAGTAACGTCCAATGAGACAAGGCAAGATTGAATTTAAAATCGTACAAAATCCAGAAGAAATCGAAACGGACTGCAAATTAGGCATGCATTAAACATCGGGCCCGGAAACTGTACGACAAGCTGCTGTGTGGTCAACCCTCATGCATCATGCAGTCGACCAAGACCAGACCATTTGAGATATTTTTTGCGCTAACGAAGGCACACTTGAGAAAACATGTTAAAGCTACGGAAAACATCAACAGATTTCAAAAAAAGTGTAAAACTGTTCAAAAGTGTCGAAAACCGTTCACGACATGTATGTGCTGACCTGCGACAGCCATATCGGCGGCAAAATATTCACAAAAAAAACGGTGAAAAAATAGAGGTGAATATTTTTCAAGTCCAACTGCAATGCCAGTTTTTTCTGATCCATCTCGTAATTTTTTAATGTAGCTTTCCGCTTTCCTCACTTGGTCTGCTGATGCGAGTAATTTAGCTCTGCTTTCACCTACTATTGCGTACAAACCTAACAATGCATGAGATTCATTAACACTAGAAACACCGGACCAGTCATTTTGACTGGTCCGGTACCATTCAAACGTAATTATTTCTTAGGGTGAAATAATTCAACCGATGTTAATGCATGACTTTTACACATTCAATGGAATATTCAATCCATTGTATTCCAAAGTAAAATATTCATTTAAATATTAAGATTAAGTTACGTCATGGGCTTCTCTACCGGAACCAGTCATTTTGACTGGTATTTTGTTCGAATGTTGAACAGCTTGTTTCTGTGCAAAATGCTTAAACAAAATTAGCATTTTTATCAGAAACAGACTTACCAACCGCAATATAGAGTTTACTCTTTGATAAAAAAAATTGTATGCAGTTTCATCAATTCACATCATGACGAAAAGTGTAATAAGTGCGTTTTCACTTCTCATCGATGATCCAAAATTTCAACATGTGAAAGATTGTACGGAAGTCGAGGCATTGCGTGTGTTGAAAAAAGAATGGAAGTTACCGAGAGCAAAATTAAAAGCATTTCTGGGAATACTATATGCACTGGGTGCATACGAAATGAAATATTTTAAGTTGTCTTATTTATTGAGCCGAGAATGAAGTCCACCATTATTTGCAAACACTATGTGTCGAAAGGAGTATGAAGAAATATTACAATATATTCGTTTCGATTACAAAGAAAAATGATCTGGACGCCTCAATGCCGATAAATAATGCTGATATCCGATAAATGTTATCCATAGTTTGGAAAAAGTTTTTTTCTGAATAGCCAAAACTGCTTCAAACCTGGGGAAAATATAACAACTGATAAACAACTATTTCCAACGAAATCAAGATGCCGATTCACACAATACTTGCCAAATAAACCGGACAGATTTGGCATCAAGTTTTGGTTGACCTGTGATGTGCAAACAAAATACGTTCTAAATGGGTTTTCATACCTTGGAAATCTCTCAACCCTTAGGGGTTGAGTTGTGCTCAGACTCATAGAGCCATACACTATGGCAGGAAGAAATGTAACTATTGACAAATTTTTTACAAGCATACCACAAAAAAGGACACCATGCCCCGTTTTTTCATCTGTTGCATACAAATCTGGCAATATGTCACTCACGGTATACAAAACCCAAGAAGAAAGTTATTATTCTAAGCACAAAACATAAATCGGTCCTTGTGGCCAAAAAAGGAAAATGTTTACCTGAATCCATCGAATATTACAATAACACGAAATATGGTGTAGATATTGTTGATCAGATGGCCAAAAAATACTCTGTAAAATCTGACTCTTGGCGATGGCCACTTCATGTATTTTTTAACATTCTGGATTTTCTGGATTTTCATTCTGGAATAAATGCGTGGATACTATACAAATAAACAACAGGAATCAACATTTCACGCAAAAGATTCTTGTTTTATCTAGCAAAAGAGCATACAGAGGAGTGGATAGAGACAAAAACTGAGAAAGCTCCAAAAAACATCTCTGGAAAAGAAAAACTTTTAAAAACATTTTCTGAGGTGAACAATTAAATTCTTACAAGAAAATGGTGTCAAGTGGGATATTGTAACAACAATAAAACAAAAAACTTGTGTTACGTGTGTAAAAAGTATGTGGAAAATGCGGTACAAATAAGGTCTACATTTGTACAAAATGTTTTGCTAACGAATGTATGTGAGTTTTAGTTAAGTTTTTGTTGAATGATGTGAACTAAAAAAAACTGAAATCGTTAAAAGAAATGACGAAGCAACTAATAAAAACAAACTTTGAATGTGGAACTCCACAAACTACTGTTTTTTTGTTGTTATTTTACCAAACAAGTAAATTGCAATGTAAATAAGGTTAAAACATATTTTCTTTAGTGGTATTAGTATCAACCAATCAATAGTTCATTCATCAAAACCTAAACCCTCAAATTTATATAAAAATAATAATCAGATCTTAAAAAATGTTTACTTTTGAACAACCAGTCATTTTGACTGGACGCGGTAGAGTTGCCTGCGTTGAAAACGTGGTAGTTCTAGTGTTAATGCTCTCTAATCTGTCTCTCAAAAACTGGGAAGCACTAGATGTTTTAAGGCACGTTCCATCTTTTTCTATACCAACTTTAAGCTTCTGTTTGATAAAATCTTGAACAATGCTAAAAATGGACAATTTACCAGGTTTTGGTACCTGTACCATGATTTCTTGTGTGATTTCATTTATATGGCTGGAAAGTTCAATCTGCAACAGTTCAATACCCATTGCTAACAACAAAGGAATGTTTTGCATGGTTGATAAAATTTTGTTCAGCAAATCAGCATACATTGCGACCATGCCGTGCTGCACAAGTTCTCCGCTATTTTTGAAGTGCTCCGAATTTTCTGTTAGGTTTAACCGAATAAATTTTAAAACTTTGTTATCGTCAAAATCAAGCAAAGAATAGTATATGTTTTGATTTAGTTCCGATTGAAATGTTGTTTTGAAGTCATAAAAACGGCTTGAAAGATAAAGCTTATAAACTCCATCGACTCTACTTAAACTTTTTATAAACTTCAGCACCAAGTTTGTGTAGTCAGGAGCTATTTCATCAAAGCCGTCGAACAATACTAGCAGTTTTTTGTTGTTGAGTTTGCTAAGAAATATTTTGAGCAGTATTGACTCCTCGGCCGTGCAGTTTGAGTTGTAGCTATGAATCTCCCAAGTTTCTGCTGAGAATCGAAGATAATTTGAAATTCTTTTTGCTGCTTTGCAGTACTTAGACATATTTGGATCGAATTTTTGTGTCACGTGCAAATCCACAAAGAATAGCCGGAAAAGCAGATTGATTTCGATAGTTTCGTTCATTTTTGAACAAAGATCCTGCAAATCATCAAAGTTTGAGGAATGTTCTATCAAATTAACTTTAATAACTAAAAACTCTTTAAGAGACTGCATCGTTTGAAGAGAATTCGCGAGCCAAATCATATAAAAAGTTTTACCAGAACCTGCATGATTCAATAAAATCACAGTTTTCGACGTCGCTGGGGAAGACCTTGTAATGAAATGTGTATTATCTTGTGAAAACCTGGTAATTTGCTGCTCTGTTTGGTATACTGATCTTTTCTGAACGAATAGTTTTGAACAAATACTCTTATCTTCCTGCCTTATCCATGGTGAGGGGATTTCGTCAAATCCACAATCTGTCTCGGATGAAATTTCGCTACGGTGTCTGGATGTACTTAAAAGAACAGAAAACGCAATGTCATTGATGTTGAAATCGCAAGATACCGATGCGGATATTTATTAGCAAACTCAAGATTGTGTAGACTTTAATACTTTGCTTAGGTTTATACAGTCGTGAAAACGACTCAAGATGCAATTGCATTCATGCAATTGCTCAACGGTTCTCAGTTCGATAAATTTTTGCTGCTGGGTTACTTAATTACATCTGGCAATGAACTTGAATCTGTACTAAATTTTTTACTTTGTTTATGCGTACTTCTGTGAATTGCACACCTCTACGGAGCTTAGACTAAAGATGCCTTGAGGCATGGGTGAGCCCTCAGCCCTGTTAGTTGAGAACCGTTGCATTAAAATAATCAACATTCTTTCGTGTTTCAAGGAAATAAAGCATCGTAGAGCAGATTAGAAGAGATTGAATGTTGTAAAATCTACTTTTTTCACTGCACTGTCTTTACAAAGCTGTTGGGTTTCAAGAATTAAAGTGTCGTAAAGCAGATAAACAGGGAGTAAATATTTAGAAATCTTCTTTTTTCGCTGCTCTGTCTTTACGAAAGATGTGACAAAATTTAAATTGTATGAACACCTAGTATGTCTATTTTGAAATGTGTTCTATCTTCCACAGGAAATAGCTGAAAACGAAGTTTCGAACATCAAATCTGAGTGAGGTTGTATTACAGCGTTCAGAACTTCAGTGATTCTTTTAGTCCTGCCCTTTCTTCATCAACACTGCATCTACATAAAAAACCAACGCAGTTAAGTACAAAACCACACTACCTCGACGAATTTATCCAAACGGCTGCAGAAGACAACGTTTCTTTATATGTAACTGTTGCATCAGTCAACCCGTACCGAATCAACCATCTATATCAAATTAAAAAAGTGCATCGACTTTCGCGTCAACTTTAAGCATGGCTGAACCACGAGCCGTGTCATCAAACTTTGGTGCTTCTGCTCAAAACCAGCAGAGCGGAACAGCCAGGTTTTTCAAAGGCATTGATTATCAACTACAAATGGCATTCAAGGTTATATGCCATATGGCCAAGCTGTCGCAAGAGAATCCCACTTTCAACTTCAAAATCATCAGTGAAGATAAGAAAGCAATCAAATTTGATGATTTGGTCATCGATTGCACACACGGAAACAAGAGTTTTTATCTTTACTTTCAAGCCAAGTGCCAAGATAGCGCAAATGCGGTAATCAGTTTGAAAGACATCATTAATCCCAAAAATGGTAGTTTCTCGCTTAGCATGTATTTTAATGCTTTTGATTTACATTACGGAGCCATGAAGAAAAGAAGTAGGTTGGTTATTTGTACAATGGCTGGTTTGGCGGAAGATTTGAATCCGTTTGTGAAACGTTGTTCAACCGCGAATCTTGAAGATTCTTTGCTAAGATCAATGAGCGAAGAAGTTTATCAGTTTGATATCGAAAAGTCGGAAACATTAATAGATCATATTGAAAAACATTCACTGCTGATAACACTGACAAACGATTTGGCAAGTAAATTTTTTAAAAACGATACAATTTTTCTAAATAATTCACCGTTTGCAGAGTTTCAAAATCTTATAAAAAAAATGGTGTCAATTGACACTGAAAACCCTGCATTTTATATAGTAGATAAATCATTTTAAAAAAAAAAAAAAAGTGGCCAAGAGTGATTTTAAGAAAGCTTTTTTTGAAGCCTATGCAACCCTGTGTAGTCCTGATAATATTTGGGAAAGTCTTTCCAAAAGACGCTTTAAGCTAGTTATTCCAAAACAAAACCTTCCAGATGATCTAGCAAACCGTTTACCGAAAAAGCCAGATGCCACGAAAATTAAAAAGTTTCTTACCTGTTTCAGATTGGTTTGTAAAACACCTGTAGATGAAAAAGATTTTTGTGCCTGTGTCAATAATATCATCCCACCAACGCAAAGTCCACCAGCACTAAGCTTTTTATCAGACAAACTTTTTAGGTGGTTGCAAAAGTGGATGAGAAAAGGAGACGGGGCAGTTTTAACAAAAGACAATCTAAAAAGCTTTTTAGAAACACCTCAGCGTTCATTTCAATATATGCAAATTGACGCCATATCAAATTCGTATTGCAAATCATTGATTGAAAATGATTTTCAATGCAAAGAAAGCACATTGCTCAATAAAACTCTTTTTATAGACCTCGAAAATTACCTGTCCCACGTTACTACTGATAGCGTTTTTATAAAACAGTTTTCTGTTCAGCAAGACGAATATCCAGCGTGGTTTGTGCTTCAACTTGTAAAGTGCTTGCAAAAAAGACTTGGAGATAATATCGCTTATTTATTTTTGAACGAAGAGGAATTCTCTAAACATGTCGTAACAGTACAAAAAATATTTTCATGTATGGATTTTCCACTGATCTTGGTAATAGACTGCAGCGGCAATGAAAATACCAACTCTGCAGCTATGTTTTCAACTTGGAATGCGCCTAAAGGAACATATGACAAAGTGCTCATCACAATAAGCCAATTTTCTCCAGCTTGTAGTACTGAAAAAAAAACTTATAATTCGAGATTTAACGGATGAATGTAGAAGTAAAAAAATGAACATAGTCACAAACTTTCTCGGAACCTTAACCCGTGGTGCAGAATTATTCTGCGATGATGATCCGCTGTTTCTCGTGTCTGAAGTGGAATGCTCTTCAATGAAGTCATTTTTGAACCGTAACTTAAACTTTGAGCGGTTTTCAAAAATTAAGCAGACATATGTTCACCGTAGTTATACCGTAGGCTGAGGGTAATTAAGTAACCCAGCAGCAAAAATTTATCGAACTGAGAACCGTTGAGCAATTGCATGAATGCAATTGCATCTTGAGTCGTTTTCACGACTGTATAAACCTAAGCAAAGTATTAAAGTCTACACAATCTTGAGTTTGCTAATAAATATCCGCATCGGTATCTTGCGATTTCAACATCAATGACATTGCGTTTTCTGTTCTTTTAAGTACATCCAGACACCTAATATAAACACTTAATTTTGTCTTATCACACAATAACGCCTCGTTCCAAATTAACCTTTCTGCATTGGGTTAAATCAGCAAGTTTTTTTGACAACTGCACATTCATCCGTTTCGACATAAACAAAGTTTAGAGTCATGCACTTTGTCGGAAGTATTTGTTCACATGGTTAAATCACAACGATATGTTTCCAACTGGCAAGGGCAAATAGGCAAGGGTCAGCTTGGATTAAATAAAAATGATCCAGTTGAAGTATAATTATCGATGCGAATCAGGCTCGTTCTATGTTCTTTTGCATGTCCCAGTATCAAACTTTTTTAAAATTAAAGTAATTAAAAAACATTGATTTCAAATCAAGTGATTTTCTTCCGAGAACAATGTATTGGTGAGTCAACTGGCGTCGGAGTGAAAGTTTATCACCTTTTCTGAAGAACCACTAGTATCAGTGTGTAAAATAAAATGTATAAAGAACAACTGCAAGATCAGTCTGACATAAAAAAACGGTATTGATGTGGCATGGTATTTATGCCAAAAAAAAATTTGGTCATCTTTCGCGTCTTTATTTAAAACTTGTTTTTCCAAATATGCCATTTGAAATAAGCATTCTAAGATCACATCACAGGGGATGGTAACATTACTTGGATGGTCTCGGTGACTGTTTTTAAGTGGCGTATTATTGCATCGCCGGTATATTATGGACAAAACAACTTTACTTAAAGATTTCGGCGTGATGCGTTTAGACTGATACCTTACCGTATGAATAACATACCGTTGGAAGAAGAAACGTGTTATGAAGAACTTCAAGAGGGCATCTCACATAACTGTAAAGACAAAATGCAAAGAATCTTTTTTAGAAACGATAATACAAAAATATAAGCTTTTTTGTACTCAAACGGTTTTAGCCGAAGGTATCGATTGACGCACATGAACACATATTAATTGTTTTAACTCAAAAAGATGTGACTAGTCCTTACGGTTTGCTGGCTTCGGTCGATGTCATGAATTTTCGTCACATTTAGATCACGTTTTGCCATATTTCATTTAATTTCATTTCATTTTATTCCATTTATTAAATATGAAGTTATCTGGCCCTCTGGCCTACATTATCTAGTAAACAGATTTTAAACACCGGGTCCTGAGTACAGAAGACAGCTCGGCGGAACTCCGGCTGTAAAGCGTTTACTTTTCTCAACATCCTCAACGGTGCATAGAGATTAGTTTTTTCCAGGAGATCGGGAGCGACATCCGAAGCTGAGAAAAGTTTCAAAACAAAGTACACTAAGAAACAATGCTAGTATTTTCTAGAGAATTGAGACCCAACAATAAACAGCGAGTCCTATTAGGAGGACGGGACATACAATAAGCCCATGGCAAACGATTGTACAAGACACGTGTTGCCCTCTTCAGAACGTTCTCCAATCTATCAATTCCCCTGGTAGAACTTGTGGCCAGACAGTACACGCAAACTCAAGAATTGGTCTTACTAGCGAACAGTGCAGGTATTTTAAAGTAAAAGCGGACTTAAAGCTCTTAGAAACGCGAAAAATTAAACCTAGTTGACGTGGAACTTTGGCAATTGTTGAGTTGAAGTGGTCAGAAAGCGTCAATTTACTGTTTAGCAGACCAGTAAGGTCCGTGACAACCTCCAAACGTGGCATCAAGAAGCCTTCAGCATGATAAATAATACTTCAAGGAGACTGTTTACGAGACAAGCTTGTCACAGAACACTTCTTAACATTATTATCGCAACCCATAAGCTGAACACCAAGCGCTGAAACGAGTGAGGCAGTCCTGAAGATGATGCCAGTCGGAGACATCTTTAACAGAGACAAACTTTTTTAAATCATCAGCGTACAGGAGCTTAGCGACCTTTATCAAGTGTAATACGACGTCGTCGAAAAAAATCACGAAAGGCAGTGGTCCTAGGACATTCCCTTGGGGAACTCCAGAAGCGTGCATGAATGGAGCAAAGAGTCTCGAGACAATGTTTACTTGAATGCGTCTACCAGTCAAGAAGCTTCGAATCCACTGGACAAGGCCACCATGAACACCGTACCTTGTCAGTTTATATAGCAGCAGGGTAGGGTTGACTGAGTCGAAGGCAGCGTGGAAGTCCGTATTAATAGCGTCGACCTGGCCGGCGTTGTCGACGTTATAGTTTACTAAGCGAACAATAGTTCAGGAAGCACATGAATTGGTTTCGATAGATCTATTTTTCATGTTTGACGGGAGATATCGATTGTCGAAAACCTGTTGCACGTGGATAAGCCAGTCCTCTCGTACAGGGGAAGTTCCGGTCTTGGTTGAGATTCGAACCCACGCCGTCGTGGTGGTAAGCCCCGGCCGCTCATGGGCCTCCTTACAGTTGAATATTAACGCACTGCGGATCAAGTCAGGCCCAGCTGCGTACGAAGGCTTGAAGTTTTTAACAGCAGTGAGTACCTCGTCTTCGATGAAGGAAGGCAGCGAAATGTCAACTTGCTCTTGAACAGCTCCACAAACTGTGGAGTCGAATTAAAGCCATGTTGAAGCATTGTCATACAGAGACGAAAAGTACTTGCTAGCCATTGGACATGAAATTTCATTACAGAACAGACCAACGATTATACTATTTGCAATTTGATGTTGTGTCTTTGAAAGATGTTCAAGGCACGTCGTTTTTCGCGCACTTGTTTTTGACATCGACTCATTAAATTCAGATGGAGCACTTCGTTACGTTTGTGTATGTTTGTTTGCTTAAAATTGCAAAATTTGTTTATCAACTGATGCTTGTTTTATTTTTACCTTTATAACTCGAGTCGTATTTTGTGATTCAAACAATTTTTTTGTTGTCACTTAAGGGTTTAACCATACATTGTCCAACATTCGTAAACGTGCAACCGAAGATTCTGAGTTGCGGTAGTTTTGACATAATATCTTTGAAAACAGTTCTTGTGTCGATTTGAATCCTTTAGTAAAGATACTTTAGGGGGTTAATTAAAAAAATTTGTTCTGTTGAAGTGTAGTGACAGGAAAGAATAGACCGAGCTTCGACAAAAATATAAGGAACGCAAATTATCTGTGTTCGAGGCCGGAGTTAAAGTCTAGTGTGCAGGTTGTAGCTTATAGCTTGAGAGATTTAGATTTCTAACACTGTGTAGTATGTTTTGGGTTATAGCGATTTGACGTGACTATTGAATCAAAAAAGAAATTGTTTCGGTAATTTTTTGACAGGAGCAGATGTGAACATTGACTTTATCGTTGTGGAAAAACATCAAACTCAGCACGTTTACCCGTTGGATTCAACAGATCTTTTAAAATTTGGTTGTTGCATGAACGATACGTGGGAAAACGTTTTAAAGAGTCTCATTGAATACGCTGAAGTAATCTTTCGTGGAAATTAATTGTTTCTGCAATATTCTTTCTCTTAAAACAATTTGTTACACTCAAGCTCATCATAACAGGTTCCTTAGAGGAAAACAATATGGGATTCGAAAATAAAGTTCGTGAATTTCAGCCACCATGTGTGGAGTAAGGGAAAGCAGAAGTAATCACTCTTTTGTTAACAACCATAATAAAGTCATTTCTGCAATTCACAACGGTTCATGAAGCATTGCACGATGAAAATTACACGCTTCATTTCGTTTAATGCGGACCTCTAAGGTAAGTTCTTAAAAGCTAGCAAAAAGACTCTATCGCCAGGTTCTGCTTCCGCAAGTAACAGAAGGCAACACAAGTTTGATTAGCATAGCGGTGCTCTAGAATCAAACCGTTCTAGATAAATTTGTTCCGCAATAAAAACGTTTCAACAAGTTCACGCATATTTCTTACGAATTCAAAATGAACGAAACAAAAAAGGTTGGTTTACTGCATAGTTGGCAAGCAATGAAGAAATTGACGATTTGTATTTTGAATCCGTAGCATCATATCCTATCATGACATCTGCAAATTAAATAGAAAAAATTTCGAAATAGTACGGTGCTGTTATGGTCGAAAATGGAGGAAATAAGAATATCATCGCCAAGCGCAGCATTCATTAAAAGCATACAAGTTGTTTAAATAAACTAGCCTTTCCTGTTAAAAAAACTTCAAAAAGTGCTGGAATTTTCGATGTATTTGCTTTCAGTGAATCCATTCGTAAATCGAGAACTTAATGAAACGTTTGAGAAGGAAAAAAAACACGGTTTAACATTCAATGGGAAACTAACTGCTACTGGAACTAGACAAAACGCTTTTGTTCAAATTGAACCTGCAGACATTTTCACACGCTCTGTGAACCTGATCAAAGGCAAGTGTAGACTTGTGCCATCGCAGATTGGGTCATATCAACTTTGACAGTCTGCAGAAGTCGATTCTGGGTTTAGTTTCTGCCAACGATTAATAAGTGGCACCAAACACCAGCTTAAAATGCGTGATATTGGAGAGCAAACTCGTTTGCCTTTAAGTGTACCTGGGTCACGAGCGTCAGACATTCTGGAGGTTGTAAATCTTGATCTTTTTGTAAAAATGAAATAAAAATCCTGAGATGGCAGTCGTAACTACGTAACATTAACAAGCGAAAAGTGATGGTATGTTAGAAAATATTTCATTCAAGACAATTCAGCAGACAGCTGGTGAATGCTAAGCGTTTGGTTTCTACAGTAACACTTCAACGTGGGAACGAAAATCGATTCACGGTTTATTTTTTAAAACGAAATTAAAAGAGATGCTTGAAGATGTTATTTGAAACAAAAACAAAAATTCAACCCCATTGTGAACCCCATTCAATCCTGGCTACCTTATCAACGGTAGGAGAAGAAAGAACTAAAACGTTCTAGCAATATGCTTTACTTGAAATTAATTTCTGGCCTGCTTTAAGCCGCTTGCACTACAGGCTGAACTGAGCTGCCAGGATATCTATCGTTGCTCAAAAGTCTAGCAATCAAGCATATATTTAAATAGATTTTGGGATATTTGCTGAATAAAAAGAATTGCAAATTGATGTTAGGATCGAAAAATTCAGAATTAAAATATTTGTGTATTTTGCGGAGCAGTTTTTGACAAAAACCATCGGGACATGAAGTCGAGTTCTGGATTCTTAATTCGGTTTGGAGGTGCGATAACCGGTTATACATCACGAAAACAAACTTGTTACAAAGTAACACTGGCCGACGACTTTTAAACTAGATTGGTATCCACGCGGTAGTGGAATCGAGTAGTAAACAATAGTGACAGGCAGTGACAGGCAGGGTTTATAGAGTAAGAGAGGTCGAAGAAACACTCCTTATCTGCTTACCTTGGTTGGGCGAAATTTCGCCCGATCAAGATGCGCGCATGATGGCCCCGATGGGCATTTTGAAAATGAACCGGCCATCGCGAAACGGCCATCGCGATACGGAGAGTATAAATATAAGATACGAAGGGAAGCGGTTCCTTTTCTTGATTCGACTGTGAAGATAGCCCGAATAAACACCGCGTTTTTTAAAACGCTTGCAACACAAAGTAGCGTTGTTAATATACGGTTGGGGGCATCGTTCACATTTTTTTAAAAAACGCGCGTAGTGGTTCCCGTTGAACGGGATAAGTAATAAGTGAACCCGCGAGTGTTTTCCGCCGAACGAGAGGTGATAAGTTCACGCGATTGAGTCGCGACTACACCCAGGAACATTCGCCGTTCGAGGTAAACGCGATTGAGTCGCATAGTGACCAGAAGGATCATTCGCGGATCGTGTTACAAACCTACGAGAAAAGTTATGTTCCGTCCAGTGGCCCCGCGCACCGAGGAGTTCGTTGGTACAGGGCAGGAGCAGCATCCGCCCGCCACCGAGAGGCCACCAAGCAGGAGAAGTGTGCAGCCGGCCACTTCGGACCCGTTGGCCAGCTCAACGATCATGCGGCCCGCCACGGAAAGGCCAACGTCAAGAGGGTCATCCGTGAGCGAAGTGGACGAGTTAGTGCGGAGAGCTCGGTACGCCAAGCGTGAGCTAGCGGCCGTGATGAAGGAGCTTGGCGACATCGTCATTGACTCAGCGTCGTCTATCGCAGATGAGCTCGACGACGAATACAGAGCGATGGACGTTGAATGTGAAGATGCGCGCGCGCGAAGCGCGCCAGGCGAGCATGGCAGCATACTAGAGAAAGTGCGCCATCACGAACAGATCCGCCATCGCGGTTTAAGTGCTGCAGCCGCACACTCCAATGTAGCGCTGGAAGCGGAATTCAAACGGATCGACGAGCAGTGTGAGCAACGAATGCTCGAAGAAAAATTGCGCGTCATAGAGGAGTGCGAAAAGCGTCGGCAGGAGGAAAAACGACGCCTACTTCACGCCTCACTCCGGCAGCCTACGCGCGTCACTGCGAGGCAGCCGGAACCAGCAGTAAACGGAAGCCACTCCGAAAGCTTCGAGCTGCTGAACCAAAGCCAACTTTCGGCAAGAAAGTGCACGAGCCGAGAGTTGCCAACGTTCTCCGGGGACCCGCAGGAGTGGTCGGTGTTTATTGCCAATTATAAACACTCTACGGCCATCTGCGGGTACACCAACGAGGAGAACTTACTTCGACTTCAGCAGTGCCTTAAGGGGAAGGCACGGGACGCCGTGGAAAGTTGCTTATACCATCCGTCAAGCGTACCGGAGGCAATCGACATCCTGACAGAGTGCTATGGCCGCCCGGAGCTCATTGTGGAGTCGTTGATGACCAAAATTCGACGGATGCCACCACCAAAGGACGACCGATTTGACACCCTGGTCGATTACGGTGTCGCGGTCAGGAACCTGTGTGCGGCGATGAAGAGCTGCGGTCTACAGGAGTATCTCAGCGGAGGATCGCTGTTGAACGAGCTGGTGGAGAAGCTGCCACCGACGGTGAGGCTGAACTGGTTTTACCAACGGAACATCAACGGGGGGGCAACACTGTTGGCCTTCAACGATTGGATGAAGGAGCTAGTCAGCGCAGCTTGCCAGGGTGTTAAGCCAATCTCCCGGGACTTACAACGCGAAGGTGGTGGTCGCTCAGGCCACCCGCGTAAGTACGCTAACGTAAACGTCCATGTCTCAGGTCAGTCTGCAGAGCCCGTCACCGTAAATCATGGGGAACCCTGTTCCGTGTGTTCAGGGAAGTGTTCCAGTCTGGCAGAGTGCGGCAAATTTCTCGGCATGGACGTCAATTCGAGATGGCGGCACATCAAGACCCACGCCGTGTGCAGAACCTGCCTGAAGAAACATCCGCGTTACTGTCGTGTGGATGTGTTGTGCGGTGTGAACGGGTGTAACCGACGGCACAACAAGCTGCTCCACGACGAGGATTTTGTACGAGAACGCCAGTCGGGCAGAGCCGCCGAGAAAACGATGAGCTGCAACCTCCACGTTGGTCCGTATGATGGTGTGCTCCTCAAATACATCCCCGTGACGCTGCACGGAAAGGGTAGAACCATCAATACGCTCGCACTGTTGGATGACGGTTCGACGGCGACCTTTATGGACCACTCGTTGGTGGAAGAGCTGGGTCTTGTCGGACAACCCCGTCCGCTCTGTATCTCCTGGACGGGAAACCAAGGACGTCGAGAGGAGCAATCGGTTGAAGTGTCACTAAAAATCTCCGGAGTTGAAAGTTCGGCAATTTTCGACCTTCACTCAGTACACACCGTTGCCAGCTTAAGTCTGAGGAAGCAGTCGGTTGCGCCCTCGGTCATAAGCGAGGAGTACGAGTACCTCAAGGGACTTCCGCTGCGTGGGTACACCGCCAAGGCTCCACGAATCCTTATCGGGGTCGACAACATTTTCGTTGGACAGGCGCTGAGAACCGTGGAACGAGAGCCGAACGAACCAGCCGCTTCAAAAACTCGTCTCGGTTGGGTGTTGTATGGGCCATACAAACAGTCCGGCTCTAAAGAGGTAAAGATGGCATCGGTAAATGCCCACATCTGTCCGTGTAACAAAGAAAGAGATGATAGAATAAACATGGCATTGAAAGACTACTTCACGCTAGAGTCACTTGGAATATACCGACCGACTACAAGTTTACGTTCGCGGGATGAGGAACGCGCGCTGATGTTGCTTGGAACCAGCGTTCACTTAAAGGATAATCGCTATGAGGCTGGTCTGCTGTGGAAGTACGAGGATGTTAAGTTGCCTGATAGCCGAGCAATGGCCCTAAAGCGACACGAGTGTCTCGAAAGAAAATTGCGAAGAGATCCCGACCTGGCTAAAGCAATGCACAACAAGATCGTGGAGTACGAGCAGAAAGGGTACGTCAGAAAGCTCACTCCCGAGGAGCAGGTTACTCGAACGCCAAACGACTGGTACCTGCCGATCTTCCCGGTGACCAATCCGAATAAGCCTGGGAAGATTCGAGTAGTGTTCGATGCGGCGGCAAAGGCGAACGGAGTAAGCCTAAACTCCATGCTACTCACCGGCCCGGACCAATTGGTGAGTCTACTCATGGTCCTGTTTAAGTTCAGAGAGTACAAGGTGGCAGTGACGGGAGATATCCGCGAGATGTTCTTCCAGGTAGACATGAACCCTCGCGACCAGCGCAGCCAAATGTTCTTATGGAACGACGGGAAACTCGGTAGCGACCCACAGCATTACGTACTACAAGTGATGACATTCGGTGCCGCGTGTTCACCCAGCACCGCGCACTACGTCAAGAACGTAAATGCGGAAAGGTTCGAGGCTACACTACCCAAAGCTGTGGAGTGTATAAAGTACGAGCATTACGTGGACGACATGCTCGCGAGCGTAGAAACAGAGCAAGAAGCCATAAATCTAGCCCGTGACGTCCAGTATATACACTCCCAAGGCGGGTTTGAGATACGGAATTGGCTGTCCAATTCCACCACGGTGAAAATATTATTGAATGGCAACGAGAACAACGGAGTGGACATTCCTGTCGAGAGCGAAATGACGACGGAAAAGGTCCTTGGAATGTGGTGGAACACAGCGACGGACGTGTTTACGTTTAAAATATCCCCGAGGTACGATCCACGAGTGTTGCTTGGTGAGCGAGCACCTACGAAGAGGATAGTACTAAAAACGCTTATGGCAATTTATGATCCCTTGGGGCTAATAGGAAACTTCCTCATGTATCTGAAGATACTTCTACAGGAGTTTTGGCGCGCTAAGAGCCCATGGGATGACGAGGTTATCGGACACCTCGCCGTTAAGTGGCAAATCTGGGTAACCGCGTTGCCCAATGTTCAAAGAGTCAGCGTCCCAAGGTGTTATCGGAGTAAGACGACGGCCAACGCAGAAAGAGTAGAGCTCCACATGTTCTGCGACGCCAGTGAAAATGGGGCATCAGCCGTCGCCTACCTACGATTCGAGGAAAACGGTGTGATCGAGTGCGCCCTAGTAGGCTCAAAGACGAAGGTGGCCCCTATTACGTTCGTTTCCATCCCACGACTCGAACTTCAGGCCGCAGTCATAGGTGCCCGCTTAGCAGAGACGATACAGTTATCCCACCGAATTGCTATAACTCACCGATTCCTCTGGACGGATTCGCGCACCGTTATGAGTTGGTTGCTATCCGACCATCGCCGATACAGCCAGTTCGTGGCAGTTAGGGTCAGTGAGCTACTAGATACTACAAACCCGGAAGAGTGGAACTGGCTATCTACACGGCTCAACGTAGCGGACGAAGGAACAAAATGGCAAAAGCCACCAGACCTCAGCCCCTCGAGTAGGTGGTTCCGTGGGCCTGATTTCCTATGGGAACCAAAGGATCAGTGGCCCATAGTCGAACAAAAACCCGGAGAGACAAGCGAGGAGATTCGACATAGCCTGCTACATCACACGGTCACGACGCCAAATATCGAGTTCACCAGATTCTCAAAGTGGCAACGGCTACTAAGGGCGGTAGCTTATGTATACCGCTTTTTGGGAAATTGCAGGAAGGGCATAGCCAAAGAGCATAAGCAACTTGATAGCCTGACGCATGAAGAGCTGGAGCGTGCAGAAAACGCAATTTATCGAGATGTACAAAGATCTGAGTATGCCGACGAGATACATGTACTCAGCAGTAAAGAATGTGTGAAGCACCCTTGGAAGCGACCACTGCAGAAATCGAGCCCGCTGTATAAGCTAAGCCCGATGCTGGATGTGAATGGAGTGCTACGCATCAAAGGCAGGATCGAGAAATGTGTATGGGTCGGCGAGGATACCAAGCGCCCCATAATTCTCCCCCGACGGCACTACGTCACTGAACTGCTGATTCACAGTTACCACAGCAAGTACAAGCACGCCAATCACCAAACAGTCGTCAATGAGGTCCGCCTTAAGTATCACATCCCGCAGCTCAAGGCCACGTACAACCAGGTAAGGCACCGATGCCAATACTGCAAGGTAAAGTGTGCGCTCCCTCAAAACCCCGCAATGGGAAATCTGCCGCCCCAGCGACTAGCAGCATTTCAGCGACCGTTCTCGTACACCGGAATTGACTACTTCGGTCCGATGCTAGTCTCAGTGGGGAGAAGAGCTGAAAAACGGTGGGGAGTCATATTTACGTGCCTGACAACGCGAGGGATCCACATCGAAATCGCACATAGCCTCTCTACAGATTCCTGCATATTTGCGATCCGCAACTTTATCACGAGGAAGGGAATGCCTCTCGAGTTCATCAGTGATCGAGGCACAATCTTCGTAGGAGCCTCACGTGAGCTACGGGAAGCGATGGCAGCAGTGGATCAAGAGCGCCTGATGACAGAATTCATCCAACCTACAACGAAATGGATTTTTAATCCACCTGCTGCGCCACATTTCGGAGGATCATGGGAACGACTGGTACAATCAATTAAGAAAACGCTTACCAAACTGGCCCTTCCACATAACCCGTCCGACGAGCTGCTACGAGCTAGTTTGAGTGAAGTGGAGTTGATTGTAAACTCGCGACCGTTGACAGACGTACCAGTTGAAGATGAAGCCGAAGCCCCACTAACTCCCAATCACTTCATTTTAGGGAGTTCCAACGGTAGTAAACCAGCAGTGCCATTTGACGACTCGCCGCCGTCGCTCCGGAGGTCATGGAAGTCAGCACAACAGTTCGCAGATCTTTTCTGGAAAAGATGGGTTACCGAGTACTTACCCCATCTGACGAGGAGGACTAAATGGCACAAATCCACTAAACCAATTGAGGAGGGAGACTTAGTCCTCGTAGCGGATACAAACAACCCTCGGAACTGCTGGCCACGGGGGCACGTGATAAAAACATACCGATCCGCGGATGGGCAAGTACGACGCGTGCAAGTTAAAACTTTGAGCGGAATAATCGAACGGCCGGCCGTCAATATCGCTGTGTTAGATGTCGGCCAGAAACAGGGGTAGGCCACTTCACGTAGCATACCGGTGGGGAGAATGTTACAAAGTAACACTGGCCGACGACTTTTAAACTAGATTGGTATCCACGCGGTAGTGGAATCGAGTAGTAAACAATAGTGACAGGCAGTGACAGGCAGGGTTTATAGAGTAAGAGAGGTCGAAGAAACACTCCTTAACTGCTTACCTTGGTTGGGCGAAATTTCGCCCGATCAAGATGCGCGCATGATGGCCCCGATGGGCATTTTGAAAATGAACCGGCCATCGCGAAACGGCCATCGCGATACGGAGAGTATAAATATAAGATACGAAGGGAAGCGGTTCCTTTTCTTGATTCGACTGTGAAGATAGCCCGAATAAACACCGCGTTTTTTAAAACGCTTGCAACACAAAGTAGCGTTGTTAATATACGGTTGGGGGCATCGTTCACAAACTTATGTGGCACTTTCACCTACAGCCGCAGAGTTGATTGCAATGAGTGACGCTTGCTTTCAATTGCAATGGAAAATTTTAGTGATGGAATGGTTCAACGAAACAAAATAATGCGGAATACTTATTTAGTAATTGTGGAAATTCTAAGTTGCGTTCGAATTGAAGGTAATGAGATAGTCGAAACACAATCGAAACATATCGAAAAAAAATATTTTTAGCCTGCACGACTTGTAACAGAAAAATTAAATTCAAATTATATTTGAGGTTCCATGCAATTTCAAACTTCATATCTACAACCATGTAACTAAAAATTCATGCATTTTACATTGGATTTGTCATGTGATGTATTTCAGTGCTTATTCCTCGGGTCATAGCTTTTCAAAACCTTTAAATTTTTGTGAAAGGTACAAAGTTAAGTAAAACACTGTTAAAAGTTAAAGATCATTTGCTTCATGCTTGCTTAGCGAAAAATTATACTTCAACTAGGGACAGGGCTCTTTTCGTTACTTAAGTCCCATTACATCGGAAATATTAGTCCTTGCTATTCACTATTGTGTCTTTTTGGGTCTATCTATCTTAAGGATTGCGCTCGTGAAACCTCCTTTTTGCTGTCGTTTTTGTTTTACCTCTGAACAAGAAAAAAACTCCTCAATATATAAATGAATTAAATATTGCGTGGCTAACATTTTCTGAATTAAACTAAGTGCCGCGTATGTAAATCGTATGGCATATTTGCTTTATGGAAAGGATTCGTGAAACCGAATGAAACTTTTCTATTGGAAATGTTACCATTTGAAAAACATGTTTTTAAAAAATTAATAAATTTCAGAATTTTTATAGTTATTTAGTTCAAGGACCACAACTGTTGCTGGAATACAAAAAAATTGATCTTCTATAGGACTACATATTTTTGTGTTGTTCCATAGATGTGCAAGGTAAATTTTTTTGGAATCTCATATAAAAATTCTGTGTTTTTTAAATATTTATTTAATTTTAAATATTATTTATGTTAAAATATTTGTGAAGGCACGCTCAAGAATCTTCCAAGAAATTTTCATATGGACACGACAAAGAACTCAATAGATAGTAAAGCGAAACGAAATCTCATGATTTAAGTGGTAAGCTTTACTTGATTGTTGTGTTTTATAACACGAACCACACTGGTGTAAACAGACAACCCTTGCCATCGATATCAAAACAATTGCCGAAAACCTGTTGAAAGAAAGGATTGGTACCTACAAAATTGTGGATAAGCAAACTGATGACAAGTTAGCATGCAAAATCAAAGATAGCATTTGTTTAAGGAAATAAACTCATTTGAATCGCAACGGCCTTGTGCGTCACGCCTGCTATTCTTTAGAAGACTGGGCATTGCGTGTCACTGAACTTCAACCCCTGTAGCCTAAAGCGCCGTTTTGTCACCTGAGACCTAACCTACTACCACTTTTGAATGAACTCATTCCTATCCCCGTGGTTCGGAGCGAGACGCAGCGACTGACTCATACTGCTTCGCATTCGCGCTGCAGCGCCGAAAATTTTCAAACCACTCTTTACTGAAACTTTGCTTGAAGAATAAAACAAAGCGACGGATGGAAAGCATAAACCGTTACAGTTTGAACGGAGAGCTGTCTTATGAACTCTGGATGGCACCGGCGCTGCCCTCAACGCAGTAGCCTTGAAGTACTGAAATCCATTTGAAATATTCACGTATGACGTATACCAACGAACACGTATGTGTTTGAGTCACCCATTGAAGGAAATTCTTACTTAGTACATGAACCAGCAGGACCAAATCAATTTTTTGCACGACAACACTTGGCCGCATATGGCGACTCCAAAACGTTCTTACCAGCTGGCAATAAATTCTGATGTTTAACTAAACTTACCATCTTATCCAGATGTTGCGCTCTCCGACTACTGGAGGATAACTCGACCGCACAGCACTTTCACGATTTCGTCGATCTGAAATAAGATTGAAAGAAGATGTTCAGATAGTAAAAAGACTAGTATCGGTTTTTTCTGCTGAGCCTTTGGATGGGTCTCTTGATACTAATTTGGCTTACCTTTTGAACTGCCTTTACATAAGATTTAAAAGAAAGTTCAAAGAAAACAAATGAAATGACCTTTACTGCAGGTACTTCTCTTATGACCAATAAATTTGTGTCAAATTTATGAACCTTTTAAAAATGGATGTATCAAGCAACAGGTGTACCTGTGATCAATGGTTCAGCAATAGGTGTACCTGTGTGTCACTTTAAGTACCAATTCAACATAACAAAAATAACAGATTTCAACTGAACTAAGATGGTTTGCACGAAACATGTTGAGTCCCTTCAAGTTTTCTCGTTGTAGATCACTTTAAAACCCAAGTTTATATTGCCATATAGAGTTTTTGGCTGCTTGTTTCAGAAAGGGAAAGTTTAGTTTTTGCTTCGTTTACCGTCGTGAGTCCGTTTTAAATCACTTTTATTCGACGCAGTCGCAATGCTCACATGGATGTTCACCAAGTTCCAAGGTGTTGAAAATAAAGTAAAACAATGAAGATTTTTATGCAGCATACTTTTTGATGCATCAATTGTAGGCATCCACTTTTTCTGCTTTGCACGGTCGATCTCGCCCAGCATTCAAAGTCTGTTAAAAACCTGACGCTTCTGCTTTCGCGCTGCTCTGGACTTAGCGATAATCTTGTTTTGCCGCCCTTCTTTGTTTTTTGCCAGTGTAAGGACTTCTTTTAACACCGTTTTGTTGCTGCTGTCTTTGGTTTGCTCCCTGAAAGAAGACGAGCTTGTGAGACATGCAAACACTCCTTTTTTTGACATTTTCCCGAATGAATTTGACTGTTGCCACGGAGTGGTTTTAAACGGATTTGGTAAAGATTGTTAAACAATGATTGCATATCGCACTTCCATACAGCTTGAAAGCCATCGGACATACAAATTTAGTTTAAGTAAATCCTATGAACAAAAGTTTAAATTTTATTCTATTTTTGATAAATATTTAAATCACAAGAAGTTACATTTTTGTAAAATGATTATTTGTCCTGACCTCACTTTAATCGATTTAAAATGATTTTGTGGACCAGTCAATAATCAGACATATTCTTCCAACGAGACAGCTTAATTCAAATGCATCACTGCATGCACGTTTATCGTTGCACGTCAGATGTTGAGACAAAGTTTTAAATTTCAGTAAGGTCAAAAGGTCTGGGTTGCTCCTCTATGAAATCGTAAATGTGTTTTAACATTGTCATTGCTAAAGCATTTGAAAGAAAAACTAAAACTTCTGACCGGTTAAATTTTAAAGCGGATGGATCTCACACAAGTCATGAAACATAAGAACTATTTTTTCCCTAGTACAAAGATCACAAGACGTGTACAGGATGTAGGCACATTTCTCATCGGGCAGGTATTTACCTAATCAGGTACAAAACTGGCGCCTTTACGCTTAGCTCAGACTACCAGGACCAATTCGAAGCCTACTTTATAACAATTACACCTCCTCTTTTTCAATAAATTTCATAGAGCACGATAATTTTGCATTTAAAAATAAGCGTAATATTTTCCCATTCGCTTCATTATGTGATGTTTTCAGCAGTTCGATGCACTACGTCCAGTGTAGGTTTACATTCAAGGCCGTTTGTTGGAAAACTGGGTAGTTTTGTGCCCAGGTAAAGTTCGCTCTGCTAAGCGCTTAAAGAGGTTACCTGAATCAATCGTAGTTTTCTTGTAAACAGATTAGTTAGTTTTTCGAAGAAAACTTTCAGAGAGCAAAACAGATACGCTTTTAAGCAGGTATAACATTTCTGGCTTATAATGTACCAAAGGACTTATTAGCGTCTATGATCAAACATCGTAGGCGTTGTGGGGGTTTTTCCATCGTTTGCAGTATGGGTAGAAAAGGTGAAAAAATTCTACAAGATTGCGGTGTATCGAAAAATGGCATTTTAAGGTTTTTCTAAAAGCAAGCTTACCTTTAGTATCAAGATGATGCACTTTAAAAAGCGTTGAGTATTGAAGGAACCAGCTGATTTAAAATAAGTTTGGATGCGATGTTTGTCACAGATTGAGTTTCTCGAACTTTCCTGGTGGTGGATAACTTTGAAAAGAAATTAAAATGATTAAGCAGGTCGTTCTGCAGCTTTTCACAGTATTCGAGACTTAACAAATTGTGAAATTTGTCATCGTCCGTTTTAAATTGGATTTGTTACACACGGTGGTTCGTCATTCATTTCAATTTAACGCACAAAACTGGCTGTAATACGCACTCGTTTTGTTCATCGAAAACTAGGCTTCTTTGTAATTTTTTACAAAAAATTTTACATAGACTGTTTGCTGCAATGCTTTACCATTACAAGACAGACTGGACTTTTTTTCAACGATGCAAAGAACAATTATAGGGAGACCCATCGTGTTATGTACCATCCTACGTTTTTATTACTTTTGAGCTTTTAAATTAAACAGATTGATTTCGATTAAAGAGCAGAGTAAATCTCATCTTAAAACATTGGGCAAGCAGTATTAGTTTTTGTTCGTCGATAAAATCGCACATTTTTCTCTTTTTGAAGTCTCTGTAGAATGATTTGCAACAAACTTCATCGTCTCTCGAGGTTCCTAGATTTTCAAGATTGCATTTGACGACTGACGGTTGTATTTTATTAAATTTGCTTTAAACGATCCAAAAATGATCAAACAAACGACGTTAGAGGGACTTTTTTTTTCATGATTAACATCACAAATGATTTGAAACGTTATGAATTTATCAAGTCACATAAGGTTTAATTTCGTAACATGCGAACGAAATTGTACATGCTAGGGCAAATAAAATCAGATCGTAGCTTCTTCATTGAACAAAATTGTTCTACTGCCAATTTTAGTTAAACACGCGGTTTTTTAATCAAATTTCATTGATTACTTTCCGACAGTTAAAAAATATTAGTGATCTGCCAAGTTGTTTGAAATTTCTCTTTGAAGAAAGTACTCTCTGCCAACTCTGGAAATAAAAAAATGTGAATTGTGACAACAATAGACATATTACAATTCATGCTTTACTACACATTTTTTTTTATTTTTCAGAAGGAACGGCCTGGCCGTATTGCCGTACAAATTATTTCATGCATGGTTAAAATAATCTAGCCACCGTTTTAAAAAGAAGACAAAGATTTTTTTGCATTCCTTAAAAATCTGTGTTTGCGTTTAGAGCACATGTGGCTAAAGAAACTATTTGCCGTTGCTTCCTCCAACGGTTAAAACACCGAGATGCGCAAATTGCCAATTACTGTTCAGGAAAGCCATAACGAGGCCAGGTTTAGTCTTTTCTCCGTGTGTTAAGCGAGATCGCCAATAACCATATTAGGTTTTCTTGGAAACGGTTTGAGCATTAAAGCTAACACAGCTTCTTTTGTCAAAAGTGAAAGTACTTTTGCCTTGCAAGCTTCTGTAGATTTGTTCTTGTAATTCGTACTTCCTATTTTTTATTAGAATCACTTAGCATATTGATCGAGCAAGACCACTCGTACGGGTCTTCATTTGAGATAATTTCGCAATACATGATTGGTTCTTTTCATGGCGATTAACAAATCCTGTGCAATATGTAAGACACGATCTTGTTTTTAGGTTACTGGCTGCACATCAACACTTTAGGCGTTTTATTTGTAAAGTGCGTCAAAAGTATCGCTAAATTTTATTTGGCATAGGTGAACCTCTCGCCAGCTTTTCGTGTGTTAACAATTCTGGCTGTTTTATTCAACTGTAAACTTGCCGCTATCAAACAAATCAACATAACCTAACACTTTAAATTTTACTTCTCACGAAGTTTCACTATTTTGATACCAGCATTCCTTCCAGAATAGTCGACGTCGAGAAGAAATTTGAACAAATTAACATATTATCAAACAAAACAATTTTCCTTAATGTAAACGTGAAGAAAAAGGCAAATAACATTTATTTTACCAAAGCCGATTACGCATAAGCTTATATTACCAAGCCGCACTGACACACACACACACACATACACATTTGCAGAACAACAGAAAACCCCAGTATGACACGTCTGGTTCGCTCAGAGGTCAGCTTGAAAAGGCAATCCACCTCGTGGTTTCTCAGATTTTCTTGCTCACGGTGCTCAAAACTCTGGGCAGCTTTAATAAAGGGTGTTTACAGTAAAGGTCAGCGCTATGCCAAGGTGTCTTAATGACAAAATCTACATGATTTATTTATGTTTAGTGAATTACACATCATTGCGTTGATGCCATCGAAATGAAACACATATTTTACCAAAACTACACATCCAGTTTTGCTCAACGAGGCACGCATGCTTTTTCGAATCATTTTTGATCAGGCGTTACATCACCGAACAATCATACGCACCGAGTGCAGTTGATTAAAAACGCCACGATAGGGTTGCTCGTCAGCTTGTTTCTATTATTTTTTTCCTATTTCATTTAAAATGCTGTATTTTCATTGTTCAAATAAATTTGACTTACTCTTCTTTAAACTTGAACTTGAACAAACGTAATATGTGGTCAAGACTGCAGCGTGACGTCCCATAAAGTATCGCGACGTCGCCTGTCAGGTTGCCTCTTTATGAAAAATATGTCGCCCAAACCATGCTTAACAATGCCAGGTGTAGTAACAGAGAAAAATGTGACATTGCGCTTGCTGTTATAAAATTTCAATTCAATATGTTACAATAATCGACAACTTCATAACACGTTAACACATTCTATGAGAAAAATCGCATTTAGCGTTATTCTGCTTATTTCAAGCCTTCATAAAAGTAATTTCTTATGAAACTCAGTTTTCATCGATATTTTAAATAAAGTTTTTTCTGGTGGTTACACGCAAATAAACTGCTCTTCCACAAGTAGGAGATGCCGGAAAAATATACACCTTGTTCGGTGAAGTAAAATATCCCCGATGTTTGGGTTATTTGTTTTTTAATTTTAAGCATAAATGGAGACCTCTTTCAAATTATTCTAGCATGGATGTAAAGCACGCTATCCAACCCGCTAGGCATTTCGAAATAAAAGTCTTGAAACAACCTACATGTGAACAAAGGTGCTTATTTTTTGTATGAAGATGAAACAAATATAGGATGTTTTTCGAGCAGTCGTCCCACTCACATTACTAAACCTCTCGAAGTTGCATGTTTTCTAGGACGATTCACTCGAAATCGCCTAGCGGGTACTAGCTTCGAAGCACAATGGTTTGTGATACGAAGGTGACTTTGTACAAAGCGAAAAGCCACTTTGGAGCAATCTTGTCTACGGCCTCGTTAAATTGTCAAATCGACTTTACCTACTAGCAAAGCGATGTGACTGAGCAAATTTTTTTTTTTTGGCAAAGAAATCCGTTTATTTCTTCTGCATGAAGAAGATATTCGTAAAAAATATGTAAGATCGATAGATTATATTTTTCTACGCATCGTCAATACGTTTAAGCTTTTTGAACGATAAAGTAGATGGGAAAGTGCTTTAAAGTAGATCTAAAAAAAGCTATTTAAAAATAACCATCCAGGATTGAATGCGCTAGCTAACGATTTTCGTGGTGCAGTTGAGTACGGACTAGCTTACTTTTTTCTGACGCAAGACCAGTGCTTTTCGTAAGCATTCTGCAAGACTGCACGAAAGTATATATAAATACATAACTTTATAGTGTTCTTGTCGAATTGTGCTTAAGAAGGAATTTTGAACGAAGTTTTCCATTTATAAAGGGTGTCAAAAAGCAATGAAAACAAAACATCGCTTGGGTCTCAGTACAGTCCTATCTTTGTCGGTCCAACATATTTTTTGCTCCATAAAACTGACAACATAGAATGAAACAATGTGAAGATGTAAACGCTTCTGTGTTTTACTTGCAGCTACACAAAAAAAAAGCAATTTGTGCTTGTAAGAGAGAAGTATAGAGATAACACAAATCGAAACATGTTTTCCCAAGGCGCTGAAGAAGTTGCATTTTTGGCCAGTAAAGTGTAAGAAAGACACTGCTTGTGTTACGGATGTTTATTTCAAATAAACTTTCCTTCTTTCCTTTGAGACTCTGTCTGTAAACTCAGTGTTATTTCGGTGAATATAAGAAGTTGATTCATTGCTAAAGTTAATTTATTATGCTTTCATTGCTTTCATAGCTTAAGTAAATTATGACTTGCTATTTGTTTATGTTGGTGGTGCCCATAGTGCAGCGGTAGCACGAGAAAACACCATACCACAGGTGTGCAATCGAATTTCGAGTCTGGCACCGTCCGATATCATGAACGGCTGACCAACGATCAATAATATACCGCCTTTCGGTAACACAAACTCTCTTCGAAGAGAGGCCTTGTCCCACAAGCTTATGTCGTTTCACATAAAAAAAACTTTGTTTATCTTAAATAAAACTTAACAAAAAAGTTAACATGTTTTGACCAATCGCTGAGCTTTGAAAATAGGCGTTTTAAGACTGCTGCATTGTTTTTTTTTTTCTAGCGTACTAATCGCTGATTAGAAGAAATCGTTAACAAAAATTTCTAATATATGTGATTTTACAATAACAGAAACATTGGAGTAATCCGAGTGCTTCTAACGATGCCAAAGAGTTATCTGCTTCGGTTTTAACAATAATCAGTTTCTTTTCTCGCCTACACGACACGGTTTCTGACATGAAACAACTTGCAACTGACGCGTCTGCCATGGCTTCTCAGTAAAAGGCCACCAGGTTTGATCATTCTTTTTCATTCTTCTTGAGAAATTATCTACGGACAGCAAAGCACTCTTAGAAATTTGTTTACTTTCCATTCGATATATGTTTGCATCTTGCAGTCTGTAAAGCATTCCTGGAGCAAACGCTGACAGCAAAAAAAAAAATGATGTGGTCGGATGCAAACTACATTGCACCAACTGTACATATCTTACGCAAAAAAAGCACACGATTGCCTTATGTCGAGGAAAGGAAGTGGTGTTAATTATAGGTAAACAACAATGTTTAGACTTTCCTTGTTTATTGAAAACTTTTTCTCGTTAGAACTTGTCTATCTGGGGCTAAAACTTAAAGTAGGAGGTAAGTTTGGTTCGCAGCGATTCTCTGATAGATGTAACATCAACCATCTTGGCGTAGAGCAACCAATGTTCGAATCAGACCTCTCTATAAAAAAGATCGTTGTTCAACGGACCAAAGATCGGTGCATCAAGTTTTTTGCACCACTTTTAATCGCCTCAAGTGGAGCAGCAGAAAGTTTCAGGTAGTCCAAGGGAGGTAATGTAAGTAAAATTTAGCAATGCACTTAAACTGGAGACACAAGAAAGGTGTAAGCCACGGCCTTTAACAACATACGATACAACATTTTCTCGGCTTTCGTTTCAGTTGGTTTATCAGGCATTGTATAAAAATTATGTGTAGACAATCAATTCGACAAGTGACAAAAAAGTACAAGACTAAAAAGCAACAAAATATCATTAAAAATAAAGTAAATACAAAGAATTGTATAAGGAAATTCATTTATTATATGCCACACTGACCAAGACCAACTATTCTCAAGAACTACCGATTCAAAGGCCTTCAAAAACAGATCTCGCCATTGTTTCAATTGTCTTGAAAAGTTCTTTTATGTGAGGGATCTGTTTCTCAAATTGATCAAGTAATAGTAAAGTAAAGTTTTTGACAAATAAGCTTTTATACCCATCATCCCTAGTTGTGGCAAGGATTTTGAATCTGGTTGATGCCAGTTTTGCGTGCAGCTTCGTTCTAGTGGTAAATATGCCGAATCCCCAGATACGAACCTAAATTACAGAAAACGTCACGACTTTGAGACGATTTTATCCATTCAATGTTGATCTAGTAATCGTTCAACCGCATCTAAATCCCCAACAATAAACAACTTACTATTTTCTTATCAAAACGTGTAACACACTTCCAATGTGAGGGTCACCGTTGTTATAATTTCAGTATATCAAGAAAATTATCTTACAAAAGAAAACAATGCTTTTTGCAGGCAATAAATATCGAAAACAATCTTATTATAAAACATCCTTAAAGTAACGCTGCAAAACCTAACGCTGCACGGGTGACGCTCCTACTTGGATAAAGTGACGCACTAAAATCGAAGCAAAACCACATCTTTGTATGGACATTTTGGAAACGCTCATCCCATTGCATTGCATTGATCACCATAGCAATCAGCATCCTTGGCGAAAATGGCAGGATCGCTATAGAAATCACAGTTGACCTGGGGAAACCAACTCGATTGGAAAAAAGTAGAACGGGATTTTCAAAATGGTTCTAAATTTTGTAAAATGCCGTTCACGGGCACTATGTGTTTGATTCATCAGATAATTCTAAAAAATGTGCACCAAATCCGTGTTTAAAGGGCGCGGGCAGGCTGGCTCAGATCAATTGAATCACTTTTGCTGTGTATTTTCTAACACTGCAAATGCACAAAAAAATATTCGAAAGGTTCAAACACAAAAAAGTAGAAAAAAAAAACACTTAAAAACAAGCACATATGACACCGTTTTCGACACAAATCACTATCACCGAAACAAAAACACAATCACAAAAAACCTGTTACAGAAACGCACTACAGGTCAGTTCCCAAAACACAAATTTCTGAGCCGTCTCTCACACGAAACCACACACACGCGCCTCTAAGAAAAACAATTACAAAATTTGGTAAACAATAAACAGTCAATTTTGTAGAACCTGAAGCGTTATTTTACAGAGTCTATGACAGTCTACCTACAGAGCCTGTCGTCTACGTTTCTCTGTACTTTGATCGCCTTGGCAATCAGCTCGCTTGAGTTAAACAAAAGGATACTTGGATGACGAAATTCATAAAACGAACACTCGAAACTCTCCGAACACTAATCCTATTGCATTATATTTTTGAATTTAACGGTTTTTAAATTGAGATCGTAAAAAGAGCCAATGCTCTTCCAACCGGGATAAGGTTTTGAGTAGATGTAGCTTTTCATCTATTGACTCTACGTGTTCACTTTATTAGATCTTCTAAATTATGCGAAATTTAAAATGTTCTTTTGCAATTAGCCAGTATTTCCCGGGGACTCCATTTAGTGAGACGATAAGACCGGGAATATTTGTCGACACATTAGTCAATTAGTGGTGCTTGGCAAATAACGGGTATTGGCCCCGTTATTTTTCTTTGACAACAATTCTTTCGTTTGGCCCGATAAATGTTTCATTACTATTCAGCCATCATAAGGCAGTCAGTGAGCCGGGATTTAACTTTTGCCTCCCACAGTTTGATACAGGCTAAATCTTCTAATTGGGCTGAGCCTTTGATTTACAGAATTTGCCACAATTTTACTAGATGCTATTGCAAATTATTTCATCAACATGGGCCCGTGTAACTGGGCCGTTATACCTAGTTGTAGGTAAAACTGTCTTAGCGTGATTATGAAAGTAGAGCGACAGTTTTACTTTAACTCCAGTTAAAATGTCAGTGCAAACTTAGGTTCTGGTTTCAATCGTTGTAGCTTCGTGCTCTCAATGGGGTTGGGTTAGGTAGATTGCATCCGACAAAAGAGGTGCTGCTATATTTTTGTTGTCAAGCTCCATCCCATCCATTTAAAAAAATGTTCGATTTGGGTAAAATGGAATCAATTCCATTGTCACTAGATCGACTCGTTACGTGACAAATTTGACTCGCATTAAAGTCAAATAGTTACTGGTAAAGGCAGAACAGATTTTAAAGAAGTCACGAAAACTCAAACATTTTTAGAAAAACCATGAAATCAAATCCTAATTTAGTCACATTCGAATCAATTCTTGAGAATTTGGGATTCAATAGTCCGATGTATTGAGTCAGACGGGATTCGATTGTTTGATATCCGTCTAGGGAAGAAATCGTTGCATTTTCTGAATCCTGCTTCTGCCACCACCAGTTGTGTGTAAAGAAGCAATAAAAATAGTGTGTTGTTATTTATCATCTGCGAAGAATTTGTTTTCTGTTTGCAAAAGTTTGCTGTCCGCACACTGCTGGCTTTCCCTTTTCGATCCCGTTATGTTTCCTGCTGTTTGAAGAGCAATCTAAGATAAAACGTCTTCGTTTGTGTGCAAGGCAGCAAAAAGCTGTTTAGATTTCACTAATAGTAAATTTATGCTTCAAATCGTGTTTTTTGTCCGTCAGCCTAAACTGATCGATGACCTTCGATGGCTTTTCTGTTCTCTACCTGGCTTTTTCTCTAAGCTACCGGGCTAACGGACATGATGAAGGCCAACAGCTTCAATCTCAGCATCACCGTAAAGCCAGACAATCAGCAAAGCCTCGCTGCAAGGCGGCGGGGCTCGTTCTCGCGCAATAGTCAACTGTACGGCGGATCTTACAAGTCACAGCAGACGACCGGTTTTTATGACAACGGATGAGAACGACCAGGTAGATGTTCGATAGAACCGTTTACACTTTTGGAAAGTAGTCTTATTTCACAAAATTACGTAGTGCTGCATTTGTAAGTGTTGGCGATCTTGACCCCTTATTTACAAATTTAATTCAGCAACCATTTCTTTTTCATTAACTTATTTTGCATTCCTTTTGCAAAAACTTCGCGGGCAGTTTATGATGGCAAATTGGCCCGTACTATCTTTTTCGCAGATATCTTTTTTTTGAAGACCGTGTATTTTTTATTTTTGTACTTCAATTCAAACGTTCAGGTATTACGAACTTTGGGGTTAAAGACAGTTGAATTGGTGGTAAGTCTTTCACACGGTAGCAGCCGAATAGGACGCGAGTAAGGTTGGGTAAAATTGTGATAGAAAGGGAAAATGTATGAGTTGTGTTTCAAAATCTGTTCTGCATTTTTTTATTCAAAACTGTGTGACTATGCGGTGTCTGACAAATTGTCGTTAGGGGTCGAGATTTATCGACAAAAAAAGGTTCGATTAGCTTTGTTTCCAGGTTTGCACTCCAATACTGTTTTGATTGTGCGACAGAGATCATTATCTAATAACAACATGAAGTGCCCGATTTTTTTTCAATCACTGGTTTAAGTTTAAAATCAAACTTTTGGACCACCTCAAACACTCTTTTTCGGTCATCTGGATGAAAATGAAAAAATTGCGAAGTATATTTTTGTATTTATAAAACCACCAACAATGTGAACCTGTACCATTTTTTTATTTTCTTGTAGTTTTATAATTCCTGTTATAGTTTCAGCAATGACAATGGGCAAAAGGATCTTTTTGCAACCATGAGTAAAAATTAGTTTTTATACGATCGGCCTAGTCGAAGTATTTTTTTTAAAAGATATAAGATAGCGTAGAGGGTTGTGAAAAACATTGTCAGGCAGAGTGTTTAGTTTAGTTATGGGTCAAATTTAAAAAAGTAGAAATATTCATGTTGAATATCTTTTCTTGAGATGAATGTCATTAGAAGATAGTGCTTGACTTTGCCAAACAATTTTATCAAGCATACTCCTTTTTCTTAGCGTAAAGATCTTGTAGTTCATGCCTGCCCGTTAAATGCTTACAAGGCTTGTTTCTTTGTCGCACGTGGGAAGTCAGCCCTATCGTACTGGGTAGAGACCGGTATCGGTTGTGTTTCGAACCTTTGCCATCAGTTGGTGAGCCCTGGCGCTCATGGGCCGATTTTGTAACCGGCGCTACTGATCGGCTGTCGCGTACCTCCGTCCGCAAGCATTCAAATTTTTTTTTAGACTATGAGTCTTCACCTTGGAAAATCCTGCGACCAGAGTGCAAACTTCTATAGACATTTTATTCTAACTAGGTTAAACGGCCCGGTTACACAGGTCCATGTTGATGAAAGAATTTGCACTCAAATCTAGTGAAGTTTCGGTAGGTCCAAAAAAAAGCTTTACTCTAAGCATCAGCCAGGTTAGAAGATTTAAGCTGTATCTAACTGTGTATGGATTTCCCGAATCCCGGTTATTCTGATATGATATTGGCTCAATGGTTTTCGTATGACATGATATTAATCACCAGGTTATGATTATTACCTAAATATTTATATCGAACCAAAAAGAATAGCTATTGGCAATTGCGGGTAGTGTATCAGAAATGCGTTTTACAGAGCTAGTAAAATTCTTAGTCCGGTTAGATTGGTCGATGTTTCGTATAGATTCATTATTTAAATCGAGTAAGTCTAATGCACAGGGTAATATTCTATCTCATTATATGCCTTTTCCCGGATAGATAAAGTTTCTCTAACAAACTGTGAGAGCCTATATCATATACCGTTTATTCTGATATGACATCGGCTCACTGGTTGGATTATGACATGCTCATGGCCCAATGGTAATAAAACAATCCAGGTTCAAAATATTGACGAAATTATTGGGTCAAAACGATTAACTTTTAATTAAGAAGACTTTCACCTGATCAAATTAAAATATCTCCTCAATCATATTTGTCTATTTCTACTCGCAATCTTGATTTTCATTTTCTTCACTACAGGCCTGAGTATATGGGTCCATGTTTATGGTGTAATCTGCATTAAAATGTAGTGAAGAGAATGCAGTTGATTCAATGGATATAAAGCTACTCCAACTCTAAACCTCATCTCGGTTTGAGGAACCTTAACTCAATAGGAAGCATCTATGTGTCATGGTTATCATGAGCGAAAAATATTGGTCGGTTATAGATTGCTTTTGAATCGGTCTATTTCAAAACGGGTTATTATGGACACCGAATTACAAACAAAGGTAGGGAATGGCCAATTACCAATTGCTATGGTTAGGAATAGGACAATCGCCTCCATTCATCTTTCCCGGTTTAATTCGCCTGTGTGAGATGATCTGCAGGCACATCGTATAACATATCCTACTTTCTTTTATGGATACGCTTTCCATTCCTTCTGATTTCGCCAGTGTTCTACATGCATTATGAGTGCGATAATCTGCGGGCCACTGCATATTTTAAATACCGGACCTATGATGTTCTGCTGTGATTTTCTTTATTTGTAATTTGTGTGCAACTTTGTTTCGTGTTTTGTGCATATGTTTTAATTTTTTTTTGTTTCAATCTGTCCGTAACACCTTGTGTTTTGCGTATCTACCGGTGTCCTATTTCATTTAGTAAAGGATTTTTTCTATCTTTGTTTATATATGTTTTCCTTTTATTGTTTGCGTGTTGATTTTTATGAAACCATGCTGAGCCATACATTTCTGGTAATCCTGGAATGCATGTTCAATTGAACGCGATTAATATTTTTCGTGACTGGAGCAGCGCAATTGTAATTTTTGCACCTTTCAAATTTTTAATCGGTTTTCCCTTTCTCCAGGCCTGCAGGTTTAGCCAGATGGAAGAAGATCTTATTTCCCCAGGCGAGATAGTTTCCCCAGTTAAGCTGGTTGATATAGCGATCCTTAACTTTAGCCCATGCGCACTCGTTGGCAGTATGACGATCCTTAAATTTCTCCATGCGAGTTGATTGGTTTCTATAGTGATCCTTCGATTTTACCTCAAGCGAGGTCCCATAGAAAAGTAAGGTTTGGCATCACTTTTGGTGCGTCACTTCATTCAAGTAATGGAGTGACCCCAAAGCATCTCCCCGAAAACCTTACCTTTACGATTATTTAATACATAACTAGGTATAACGGCCCGGTTACACGGGCCCATGTTGATGAAAGAATTTACATTAATATCTAGCGAAGTTTCGGTAGATAAAAAAAAACGATGCTTTACTCTAAGCATCAGCCCGGTCAGAAGATTTAAGCTGTATCTAACTGTGTGTGGCTAACCCTAATCCCGGTTATTTTTTTAAAATATTAATTCACCAGGTTCTAATTATTTTGTTATGATTCATACCGAACCAAAATGGTATAAGTATTGGTAATTACGGGTTGTGTCTGAGAAATGCGTTCTACAGAGATCATAAAATACTTAACCCGGTTAAACGGCCAACTGTTATAGTGCGAATCTTCATTTAAATCGAGTTAAACTTAATAGAAAGGATAATATAAGGCTTTTTTATAGCCTTAGCCCGGTTGAAAAATTCAGACGCTCTATCATCCTGTGAGAGACTAATTCAAAACTCGGTTATTCTGATATGATATTGGGTCTCTGGCTAGCTTGCAACATGCTCATGGCTGAATAATAATTAGATAACTAATTATTTTTTAAGTTATAAGGATAAAAAGAGGAGCTGTTCATCACTAAAGGCCTTACCTGAGGGATGTGTTTTACATTGACTGCGTATAATAATTTCCTGATTATCAGCAGCCAAAATCCAGCCAGAGAAAAATAACAGGGACAATAATCGTCATATGTCAACCACTACTAATTGATTATTGTGTCCACAAATACTCCCTGTTTTATACACCTACCAAATGCAGTGCCTGGGTAATACAGGTTAATTGCAAAGAAACATGATGAGTTTCTCATAGTTAAGAACCTAAGTACCCATCAAAATAGGATAAAACGCTGCATCTACTCAAAACCTCATCCCGGTTTAAAGGACAATGTCTCAATAGGAAGTTTTGTTCCATGGCTTATGACATTAGGAGCTTGGCCAAAAAAACGCGTTGTATCACGGCCAAAACTCAATAACTGTCACCAAGCCATACGTAACAGTCCAATGTAAGCCATTTCAATGAAGTATAAGATCCCCGTCTATTAATGAAGGATTCCTATTGGTTTCGCCCATGTTCAAAATGCGGTGTGAGTCAGAAAGTCGGCAGGCCATTTCGTATTTTAAATACCGTGCCTATTTTTGTTTGTAAAAAATGTATGCTAAGTCATTTAAAGGAAAAATGTGGTCGACTTTAGAATCACGCGAGAAATTTGATGTTCTCTTGTGATTTTCTGAATCCCGTCGTTAATGAAATGATACTAATCAAGGCATAGTTACTGTATGGTATGCTGCTATATTAAACCCAACTTAATTTAAAAAAATATATTCGCTTCAAAATGCCTACCAAATACCTTCTTTCTTTCGTTCGTTCGTGTGAAGTTCCAGGCCAGGTTCCGTGACTGGATCTGCGCAATTGTGCTCTTTTCAACAATTCAATTCAAAACCCGTTTAAATTAGTGTTCGGTGTTCAGATATTAGTATGTGTTGCCACTTGTGGGTTTTGCTATTCTACATCAAATACTCTGCAGTAGGCTATCATTCTTGATGTTCTACATACACTGCCCCGATTGCTAGGTGAGCTGTAAAACGCTGTATGGGGTTTCTTTCTAAGTTCTACTATTCAAGGTCTATCGGATACATGACTATCGGTCAGGTGTATTTTTCCCATAAACTGACTATCAATCGTCCTTTATCAACGTCCCTAAACAAAACCACACACCTTTTATTCCTTCGTTTGCGGGTTCAAACATTTGTCCCGTGAATGGAATGAAATGGCATGGTTTGTGTAAAAAATACTTCCATCGGAACAGTACTAACGCTTATTTTGTAATGACCAGCGTAAAAAAAAACGCGATATTTAATCGGGCTATCTTCACAGTCAAATAAAAAAGAGCCGCTTCCGTTCGTAGGCTTATGTTTATACTTTTGTTAGGCCTTATTGTTTAGATAATTATAACAGCTTATTAAAATGTGGCTACAAGTCATGATTGTGTACGTTTTGCTTCTAAGTTTGTTTACAATTAAACGCCGCGTTTTCTAGCGGACAATGTGCTTTGACATAATGATACTGCTGAGAAACAGTTGGATTGTTTATTTTATTGAACCTTTTTTAAAAAATTGATTGATTGGTTTTAAGTATGCATTTCTGTTAAAAGTTGTATCGCACCGTGCCTTTTAAGCTTATGGTTTGAGTTTTGGGAAAAACAGTTGTTCTTGTTGAGCTTGCTGTTTGCTGGTTTGAAAATTCCAAAATAAATTCTTCCTAAAATGTGGGCAGCCTATCGACAGCATACATCAGTCCGTGAGTAGAAAAGCTGCCAGGAACTTGCACTTGCTCATTATTCTCAGAGGATAACTTTCTCATAGACAGAAAAAAGACGCCTTTGAACAGAATATAACATGGAATCATAACATTCTCGCCGCAACTAGCGGATCTTTCTTCCCTTTAATAACACACTCTTCCAGCTCGGGAGATAACGAAGAGATGATTTTGATGGTCACGCCAATCGACCGCCAACACTTACAAATGCAGCACTACGTCCTTTTGTGAAATGAGACTTTTTTCCTCAAGTGTAAAAGGTTCTATCGAACATCTACCTGGTCGTTCTCATCCGTTGTCATAAAAAGCGGTCGTCTTCTGTGACTTGTAAGATCCGCCGAACAGTTGACTATTGCGTGAGAACGAGCCCCGCCCCCTTGCAGTGAGGCTTTGCTGATTGTCAGGCTTTACGGTTATGCTGAGATTGAAGCTGTTGGCCGCCATCATGTCCGTTAGCCCGGTAGCTTGAAGAAAAAACCAGGTAGAGCAGAAAAGTCACCGTAGGTCACCGATCGGTTGAGGCAGACGGACAAAAAACGCGATTTGAAGCATATTTTCACCATAAGTAAAATCTTAATGGCTTTTCGCTGCCTTGCACACAAACGGAGCGGTATTGCCTTAGATTGCTCTTCAACCAGCAGGAAACATAACAGGGATCGGTAAGGGAAAGCTAGCAGTGTGTGGACAGCAAACTATTACGAACAGAAAACAAATTCTTCTCAGTTTTAAAATACCAACACACTACTTTTATTGCTTCATTACAGACAATGTGAAAGATTTAATTTTACTCATATAGAACTTTTTTAAACGGATGGGATAGAGATAGACATAGAATATACAGCAGAACCTCGATGGTTGGATGTGTTAAACCTAACCCAACGCATTTGCCCCACGAAGTGACAATGATTGAACCCAGAACCTGATTTTGTACTGACTTTTATATCGGATTTAAAATAAAACTATCGTGCTACATAGTCAATCTTGTTTATGCAGTGTTCCATACAATTGTGCCCGATCTTCAATGCCTGCAAAAAACATTTTTTCTTTACGTCAGAAGATTGTCGTGATGAACCGAACTTATGACAACGGGGATCCTCCCTTTGGAAGTGTATGACACGTTTTTCTAACGGAAAAGTAAGTTGTGATTGTATGGGGATTCAGAATAGGACAAACGATTTCTAAACCAACATTGAATGGTGAGTCTTGTCTCGATGTCGCAATTTTTTTTTATTGTCACTCGGATTTGGAAATTCTGTTAACCCACCATTAGAACGAAGCTGCACGCCAATCTGAAGCAAATAGGCTTCAGAAACCTTGGTAAAAACATGTGATAATGGCTCAATTAGCTATTTTGTCAATAGCGAATTAGTACTTCGGTCAATTACACCAACAGACCCCTCAAATGAAAGGTCTTTTCAAGACAATTTTCACAATAACCATAACATCTTTTGAAAGGCTTTGGAGCGGTAGCTGTTAACCGGTGGTAGCTTTCGTTGCATATCCTGTTTGGATTTATTGATACAAATTTTGACATGTTCCATGTTTTCCTTGTTGGCAATTTGTAGGTACAGGCTGGCTTTGGTTTTCGTCGTTTGACAAATCGTTCGAAGCTGGTTTATAGTAGCGTGCTTTGTTCTTTACTCATATGGTTCAATGCATTTTGTATGACAGGAGATCCGAACATGGACTCATAAACAAGTTGTACAGGTTTTCTGCGTCAGACTACTTTGTTGAGTCAAAAATATCTTCCAATCGAAGCCCTGAATGTATCATTGTAAACCTACACGGCATGGAAACAAAAGAAGTAGAATGGAATATAAAACGATTGATGGCCATAAATTTGATGATTAAGTACACAAACTTTGTTTGAGTTTGAGGAAAACCTTCTTATCAACCACTTAAAATACAGACGAGAATAATGATCACATCAAACGTTTCTTTTGTGTTAGTCAAGTTTTGAGTAGGTTTTATAAACGTGAGAACATTAGTCCGCTAGCTTCGGTTTTCGTCGCTGTCCAAGTCCCTTTTGGTGACGTAACCCAGGGCCAGCCTTTGTTCAGTATTGTAATTTGCTGTCACTTGTCGAGTTGATTAATCGCACAAAATTTTGATACAATCCCGGAAAAACGAACTCAAACGGAAGCCAAGGAAGATGTTTTATGGTTTGTTTTTTTTTAAGGATGTTGCTTCCAGCTTTTGTGCGTTCTTCATTTTAGTGGTATATCCCATACAGATCAATAGAACCCTGGCGCTCTGTTCGAACACCAGGAACCTTTGGCTGCCCTTTGTGAGGCAATTCAAAATGGTGCAAATAACATGAAGATACGACTGTTTTTCCGTTAACACATCAATCTTCGTTATTAACAAATCCGGTTCGACCATTCATTGCACAGAGACGCTGAAAACGAATGATTCGAAGAGTGTTGAAAAAACTGCAGACATTTTCGAAATGGTAAGCATTGATCATTTTTTATTCGAAAAATACAAACTTTTTAACAATCGCTCCATCTGAAGACCACCGAATTTGTAGAGGCATCGCCGACAACAAATACGAAAAAAGATCCAAGCAACATGAATAACAAGTACCTATTCCGCACGAAATTACACCACCGAGTAGAAACCTAGGCAAACAACGAAAAATAGAGACATAAAGTTTGCTGCGGTTGTGAAGAAATGCGATGTACGTCAAGTGGAAGCTCATCACAACGACCAAGATCCAAATTAACTTTTCTTTGGCACGGGAACAAAAATTTAAGCCATGAATAAGGGCCAAACGGAGGACACCTAACAGAGGAGTCCCAATTAGCAAATCGGCAAGCACTTTAGCTTCGGCGAGGGAGTGTTCGATTCCAACGAAGAAGACAATCTGGAAAAGAGAGGAAAAACGACATTGGCGAAAACAACCGGTTGTCCGCGAAAGCTGATGATAGCCGACTGTCGGATTCCAATTTCTACCAGGAAACGCAACAGAGTGAACGGAATACAGCGACCGAATTAAACAAGGTCATGTCAAGCGGTAATATCGCTAGCAGTAGATTTCCGACGTATGGACGTCCTGACCTGGGTGCCGAAGGATCGAAATCAATGTCCCACTACCAAGGTGCGAGCTAACGTATTGATTCCGATAACGAATCGTTCGACCTGCCATAGGGTGGCGGTTTATTAGGAAAGTCAAAACAGCAACGCGAACAGTGCAACTGGTAGCGACCAAAAGGCAACACATAAATGACCTTTAAGCGCAACGAGGCCACAAGGAGCAGGAAATTGGCACCATTGAAAAAGAAACAGTACCCCAAAGGCTGAAAGAAGATAATAAGAAGGAGGCTAGACTATTGGCGTTCATCAAAAGTTCATCATTAAGCAAAATAATATCAAAAGAAGCTAGTTTTATTTATACAAAAACAAGACCTCAGGCTGAAGATAAACATCATTCGGATACAACATTTGCAAAGACAAATACGGGTAATGTAGCAGATAAGTAATCATTTGAAAAAAGATATGACTAAGCTTTTGTGTCTAACTAGATAAATCAGCCCGGCTTCAGACTTATGCGATAAAAGCTTTTTCTCTAGCTTTTATGTAAAAAAATTAACAGTAATCTTGTAGTACGTAATTGTTTAAGCAGAACTCTTTTGAAAATAAAAATATAGCCCAAAGTAGAAAGGGATGGCCGTAATTTTGAGTACTTTTGTAATGGCAATCTGTATAGTGAGTGCTTGATACTTTTGTTGTTAATTGTTTATTCATGTAACTCATTGCTAGGTTGTACTATGTTAGCGTTGCTTTCGCACAGCAAGATTAACTGATTTAAAGTTTCAATGCCCTTTAAAACTTCAATAGCAGCAGAGAGAAAAAAATCTAGAGACGTTTTGTCGTGTTTAGAGTTTAGGACAAAATGTTAAGATAAACAGGCAAACATAAATGCGTGGGTACATTAATTGCAAATTTTTTTGCGCTCAACAGATCTTTTGCAAAGATTGTACCAAGTTTTCAATTAACATTTGGAAAATTTCATTCAACACAAGGTTTTCAGCTTTTCTTTCCATTTTGCATGTTTCTATCCTCATAATGGCAAGGCAAACGAAGAAAAGCTCATACAACTTTCTCATTCGAATTGTAACCAGCACCAATTACATGATCATTTTTTTGCATGAGGTCGACAAATTAAGGATGTCCCGTTTTTTAAAGGGTAGCATATCAGCGTTTGATTTATTCATCATCTTGCATGTTGCACATTTTGATATCACATTCTAAAAATTTATTAATTTACCCATTAAGATGTGCTTATTTGGTGAGTTTACCAGTCAGACTGGACCCCACAATAATTCTATGTGTTATGTTGATTCCTGAAGAGTTTACTGGAGCCGGTGGTTTCACGGAGGGGAGGGACAACTAATAATAATATCCTCAGCGTGATCTGTCGTCCATGCTGAAAAGATGCGATGTCTCAAAAGAAAAACATTTTACACCTTAATGTGAAAAAAAGGATTCAATAAGTTTTGAATATCGTTCGCAACATTTCTTTTCTGCACACAATGACAAGCCAGGGCACGTTTAATAGCAAGATGTTTTGACCACTCACTCATAAACATTTTAAAGAACCTTTCAAAGGTCAACTTTGCTTGCTAGTTTTGGCACAGAATCGGTTGTTCTATAGCACGTGCTTTCGGTCGACTCAATTCAGTCGTGTTTGAATATGGCACTAGCATACTAAATTTACAGGTCGTCCTTTTTCATGTTGTAGCGATTATCGATGTTCTTCTATTTTTTTACCAAACTTGTGTCACTTCATCAAATATTTCATATTTCGTTTTGATTTGTTAATTCCCGTTTCGTGTAAAAGTACTTTTTGAAATAATGAATAGAAATGTCATCCAAAAGTGATGCCAAACTAAAGCAAATCTCAATCAATTACATTCATTGGTTTTATGTTTTGTTGATAATTTCAACAATGGAAACCTGCCTAAAAAACGTGTTGCACCCGAGAGTAAATGACAAAGTGTGCTTATTTTTAACGCCCTAATGGAGTTGTCATTAAGGTTGCAAGTATAGCGTCAGACAGGAGTTTGACTGAAACAAGTTATCAAAAGAAAAGGTCATATTTCCTAAGCCCTTGACCCCTAATTAACCAATCTGCTTCAGCAACCATTTCAATTTTATTAACATATTTTGCATTCCTTTTGCACCAACTTTGTGGGCAGTTTATCATGGCAAGTCGGCCTGTTTTTTAAATTTTATATTTTTACTAGCTGACCCGTTTGATGTTGTTAAAAATTGGTTTAAAGGTCACATTATATTTCTTAAGTACATTGATTTCATTGTATTTACACTTTTTACGTCGTAATAAGCTTATAGTGAGGCTGCTAATGATTATCATCCTTATTTTGTTATTAATCAAGCAGACCAATTGAATGAACGATGTTTTATGTACGCCTGGTAAGCCATGTATGACGTACATATTAGTTTTCTAAATCGGGTTTCTGTTAGAGCTTATTAAGAATCTGCTAAGGTGTATAGCCGATGTCTTATAATTGTTTGGAGAAAGTAGAAGCTGATGGATCCTGTAGCATTTGGACGTGCCTGTTTATGCTTAGCTTAAGTTTTTCAAAATTGCTCCACAACACCGATGAGTAAGGCAAGTTTAGGTGATCTTATCAGCATAGGTGGATCGTGCCACTACGGGAAGAGTTTGCTTGAAATCACCTGAGAGAAGAAACACTCTACAGTTGGTCTTCGCAGTACGCGAATGTTTGGGACCAAACGCAATAGCGTATATCAAATTTTCGCGTATTGCGGATTTCCTTTGCCATATCGTTTATACTTCATATTGAAGAGTTGATACTGAGAGGGAACCGCTTATTTAACATATCTTCTATCCAAATCACTAATAAGCGTTCCATTTTTTCTATTGTATCATTATATCTCTGTTAAAAAGTGCATATCAAAAACTTCATTCTACCAAAACAAAGTAAAATTGACTAATCAGAAGTCGAGCAACCTTATGAGCTGTCAGTTATAAAAAATTGCGTATTGCGAATTCACGTATATCTAGAATAGCGTACTGCAGGGACATACTGTATTACTGTAACAATCTTTATTACACTTCACGTCTTTGAGTCAGCGCCTCAAGAGAATGCTTCTTTGCCATGGTGCATTTTTACCAGATAATTATTTTTCACTGTTCCATGACCTAGGCCATGAGTGTTTGATTATTGATGTTTCATACGGCTTTTGGGTTCCTATTGATGTTTAGTAGTAGCTTAAATGATGAATGGGTCGTTCTACCTCCATTTTCAACTACAATTCCAGATGAAGCAACTGGTATTGCAATGTCGATGTTTGCTCGTATTTTGGTTTTGCCAGTTCGGACTGGGGCATCCAAAAAAAGATACCACTTTGTCCCGTTGATACTGCCTTGATAATGCGTTCGTAAACATATGCTTGCTCATCAGTCAATATTGATACGATGTGAGAAACGATATCCAACATGATAGCAATACTATGCTGCAGTCCACGACTTATTTCAGTGTCCATCAAATTAGATGCACTTCAATTCGGCGAACTTAAAACATAATAATAACTTAGCGGCAAATTTTCAATTACCATGCAAAGATCCTCGATACTAATCATAGCGTGTTAGACTAAATACATGTAGTTTTGTAATAGAGTTTATCAGCGACATTAATGTTTGAACACACGTTTTGTTATATCATGACTATGCGCCGCATTTTGTCCTAGTGACAGTAAAACTTACGCCACGTTGGATTGCATGTAAACGTGACGAATAAGCATGCTCGTCCCTATTCGCGAGTTCATAGCCTCGCTGTGTAGATTGAAATTCGTTTTCACAACACTGTTAAATGAGAAGGTTTTCTCACTGCTCTAAGCAACAATAATTTGAACACATATTCTACTACCACCAATTAACAACATTAGTTATTATTACCAAAAATTAACAAAGATTTTGCTATCGTCACTTATATGAAACGACTTGTTTGAATTAAGTTCACCACTTTTGTATTAAACTCACCACCACAGTATGTCAAAAGGCATGTTGCTGTGTCCGTTTATACTTGTTGTAGTTCACTTTATGTGTCATTGCTGAATGTAAACAACACAAACAGAACAATGTATGACGATAGAAAATTGTAATTAATTAAAAAAGTATAAAATTTACAGATATGAGACATAGTTAAAAACCTATTCTCATACCTAAGGAACGTGTGTGCAAAGTTTGAGTTTAAATGGTTCAGTCGTTTAGGAGGAGTTGGAACACTAACACCGTGACACAAGAATTTTATAGATATAGATATTTCAATATGAACGTTCAGGTATTACGAACTTTCGGGTTGAAGACAGTTGAATTCGTGGTTACTCTCTCACATGCTAGCAGCCGAATATTGTGCAAGTAAGATTGGGTAAAATTGGGATCGAACGGGAAAATTATAATGTAGTGTTTCAAAACCTGTTCTGCATTTTTTTAAGTCAGAACTATGTGGTTGTGTGGTGTCTGACATACTCTCGTTAGCGTTCGAGATGTATCGAAAACAAAGGTTCGATTAGCTTTGTTCCCAGGTTTGCACACCAATACTGTATCGATTGTGCGACAAAGATCATTTTTCAATAACACCATAAAGTGCCCGATTTTTGTCAATCACTGGTTTAAGTTTAAAAACAAATTTGACTTTTCGGCCATCTCAAACTCTCTTTTTTGGTCATCTGGATGAAAATGGAGAAAATTGCGAAGTATTGTTTTGTAACTTTTAAAGCACCAGCAATGTCAACCGGTACCATTTTTGAATATTCTTGTAGTTTTCTAATTCCCATTATAGTTTCAGCAATGACAATGGGCAAAAGGATAAATTTGCAACAATGAGTAAAAAAAAGTTTTTACTATGTTTGGCTTAGTCGTAGTATTTTATCGAAAAGATTCAAGATAGCGTGGAGGGTTGTGAAAAACATTGTCAGGCAGGATGTTGAGTTTAGTTATGGGTCAAATTTAAATAAGCAGAAATATTCATGTTGAATATCTTTTCTTGAGATGAGTCTCTTTAGTAGATAGTGCTTGACTTTGCTAAACAATTTTATCTAGCATACTTCTTTTTTTTTGGCGTAAAGATCTTGTTGTTCATGCCTGCCCGTTAAAGGCTTACAAGGCTTGTTTCCTTGTCGCACGTGGGAAGTCAGTCCTCTCGTACAGGGAAGAGTCCGGTATCGGTTGGGTTTCGAACCTACGCCAACAGTTGGTGAGCCCTGGCGCTCATGGGACGATTTTCTAACCGGCGCTACCGATCGGCTGTCGCGTACCTCCGTTAGCAAGCATTCAAATTTGTTTTTAGATTATGAGTCTTCACCCAAAAAAATCCTGCGACCAGAGTGCAAACTTCGATAGACAATTCATTCTTATGTTAACCTGCGCCAATTGCGCGAGATTTGAATTTTTAAGGTTATTTTTCTCAGCGTTATTTAGTTGATTCCTGCAGAATCCACAGTAAATGGGATCGATGGATAAGTTGTTGTATGGTTTCTATAGCACTCGTGAGAAGAAAAATCTTTCAAGTTTAAAACAAACCAACGAGCTTGTTATTATTTCAGGGTAACAACAATCTATTTGCTTAGCAATCTTTTGATTCGTGCATATTGCATAAAGGAGCAGCGTAACGGTTTGAGAAATGAGAAATGTTGTCCATGACATTATAAACACGGGTGGTTGTTATGTATATGTTTATTCAGAAGATATAAAAGTCAAGCAAAGCCTAGCGCTATTTTGTTGTTAATGTGGTCCTGCGGTAGCATCACATGTAGCTTGCAATGTGAATGAAGTGCTGCAAAGTATTCGGCGCAAGAGAATTTTCTCAACGCTTCAGAAAATTGGTATCCATCCCTTCGTTCTAAAATCATTGAATGAAAGAACCTCTGTTGCACGTTTACGCTTTGCTATTTTATATGTATGTGTTCTACCATCCTGTGTCCATAGTATCCTTAGCAAAATCACAGCGGGTGGGGGAACCGTTATGTGCGAGGGGTTACGGGAACGTCGTAGTTGTGCATCTCACTTTCGCGCTCGCTTCGCTCGTTCAACTATGCAATTGCTATCGAAGCACAAAGTAAAAATTTTCGAAATTGTCTGTATCTCACTTTCGCACTCCCATGGCTCGCTTTTCACGGTATTGCAATCTATTGCCAACGTTACCTCTAAGCGTAACTGAAGAGGCAATATGTTCAACCATCCTGCATCCATAGTTTCCTTTGCAAAATCACATCGGGTGTCAGCACCGTAAAGTGCGTGAGAAAATCGATGCGTCGAAATTGTACATCTCTTTTTTGCGCCCGTGCAACTGTGCTATTTCTAGCTTAGCTCAAGGCCGAAATTGTCGTTAAAGTGCATCTCGCTAAGGTGCTCGCTTCGCTCGATCGCACTGTCCAATTGAACCAACACCTTACACTAAGTTTTAAATGAGATTGTCAGAGACAGTTCGGACCCGTAAGTCTGAAATCTCTCTCACCGCACCTGTCAGATGAAAAGACAACGAGGAAACTGACAAATACGGAGGGAAAGCGGGAAAACCTCACACTCTGTTACAAACATCGGGAAATAAAATAGTAAAATTTTGGTTTCGTGCGAACGAAACGATTCCTAATATTTCTTTTTCTTCACCCCGTCGAAAGTGTTTGTAACATTCCGGTTCGAAGGACCATGCCGGGGAGAATGTTTCAAATGGTTTGTAGAAACCCTGTAACGATAGCAGCTTAACGTAACGGGCTGAGTACCAACGGATTATTTTGCCCCTGGAGCTCACGGACAAAAGAATATAAAGGGGGGCCACAGACGTGGCACACTCAGTGTGAAAAAATAGACCAATAAAGGACTAATTTTTTAGTTTTTCCTTCCACCTGAAATACTTGAGAAATTCCTTTATTTCGCACCCACGTTGCATTTGAAACAGGGATATATCCTAAATAGCAGATTGATCTGTACGGCGAAAAAAAATTTAACTTACGAAATTTTGGCTTGAAAATTGTACGCATGTACTTTACAAGTCGCTGAAATTTTACAACATAGATATTCTTTAGTTTCATTTGTTTTTTGAAACATGCACATGCCTTTATGGTTTGAAAACAAATATTAAATGGTTCGCTCATTCTAGCACCTCGTTTTGAATTCTTGAAAAAAAATTCACACATTTCTATATTTGTACGTAGGCAAAATTTGTTGAAACAAAACTCAAGTTTCTTCTGAAGCAAGACATAAGATAACGATAAAAAGTGCAGTGGTTTACTTTAAATGTTTTGAAAAAAAAGTAAAGCATGAACTTTGTCTTAAAACTCAAATATTCTTCCCTTTGTTTGCACTGCATATCGCAATCGTTTGGTTTCGGTAATTGAAATATGCATGTAACGTTCCTTTTATTTCTTGGCGTGTTTGAGTAAGTGGTTAAGATGTGTTATACTGAATACAAAACACGGATATTGGGTCATTTTCGGGGTAAATCATATATGTCTTGTCTGTTGAAACTGAAGAACAGGAAAAAACATTTGGAAAACGGTCAACTTTGCAACAATTCCTGCATACGGTTGATGACCGCTTTTCCCTTCCTATGCTTTATCGCGTGTTGTGCTTCCTTATCCACTGCTCTGATAACGTAACGGCTGTGCCTTTTCTAAGTTCTCTTTTTTCGAGATAATCGCAGTTGATGGTGCATTTATGAAGCTTACAGCCGTTTCAAAACCGTTCAGTACAATTGTTCAGAAAATAATGCTTTACTTCTCCTTACCCCTCCCTAAACACGGGGCGAAGTTCGCCCGATGCGAACGACTAAAAGTAGCGCAGTTTTGCCAAATAACCAGCGCAAACGAACTTATTCGTCCGATCTGTCAAAGTGGTATATGAACAGTTTGTTTACTTTACGTTGACGTTTAGCGGCAGCAGGTTAAAGCGAAATTTTGAATCGTTACTAAATATACAGTCTAATGCAATGTTTCTTTCTTATAGACTAGAAAAAATGAATCCATATAACTAATGGGCAGTAGAGAATATTCCGGAAGAAAGCGAGTCAGTATGTACAGTGAGACATAAAACAGTATTCGTCTAGACGAATTTTTGTTGGAAAGACTCGATTTAAAAGCCTAGTAGGCGAACAAATTCCATTGGTCAGATCGAGTGTGGTTGTGTCCAAGGCACTAAAAATAAAAAGGTAGCGAAACAATTAAATTGTAGCAGTTAAATAAATTCAAAACTTAAAAGTTATTATTTTGCCTACGTAAAAAGTATTCATCTAGTTTCAGATTGACCAGCTTCCTGTGGGCTTCTCTGATTCTAATTGATGGCGCATCGCGCAAGTGACATGATATTTCAATTTAAGTGATATCTTGCATACCATGATCTGGAATCAACATGTAAAGCGATCCTTCAGTCATCTGGAACTGACAGAGTTTTTTTTTTAAGGAAAACCAGGTTATTATTGTCGATGGTATATCGTGGTTCTCAAAATAATACATTTGGTCAGTTCTCGTTATTGAAACCATTTGTTTAGGAGACTTCGGGAAATGAACAAAAATTTTGCAAAAGGCTTTGTTTTATCACCCTTTTTTTCATTGTTTTTTATCGCCAAGGAATGCTTGAACATGCAAGCCCTGCTCACTACTCACCGTCGATGACCCATGACGAATTAACGACTTAACGGAATGCAGTGCAACTGGACGTAGCGCTTGATGTGTTAACTTTTTAATGTCCAGTTTGTTTACATCATAGGCCAAAAGGAGTCGGAGATAGCCTTGGAAGAGAAAAACTAATCGTACGGTTCCTTAATGTATGCAAATCTACCAACGAGATAGCAAAACTTGTGGCTAGTTTTTTTTAAAACATCAATCGGTAATTATTCGATTCTCCAACTCAAAAACATTCGTGAATAACCAACGAAAAGTTCGGCCACGTGCTTTAACCACAAAAAAGTGCAATATTGAGATGCAAACAAAGAATCTTGTTTCAACGATGCAACATGGTGAAAAATCCGACATCGATTGGAGTTGCATGAGTGCCGCAGGAGCGATGCAGTTGCACTTCATTGATGGGGTATTGGATCACAAAACCTGCGTTCAAATTTTCAAAGATATTTGTATAAAAAGCGCGGAGAAGTTATAATTTCAAGGAAGATTCCTATTCCAACAAAATAAGGATCCTATGCACACAGCCGTAATTAATAAGTAGGGGCTTCGATATAATGTCCCAAAACCACTCCATTCGCTTCCCACAGAGTCCAGGTATGGACCCGATGGAACAGTTATGGAAGATTTTGTATGATTCTCTTCGAAAACGTACAATCTCTAACAAGGAAGAATTAAAAGGCGCCTTACAAGCAGAATGGGACCGAGTACCGCCTACCGTCTTGACAAATTTGGTCATGGCTATACCATGGCCACCAGTGTTGTGAAGTTGGAGTAACAAATTTGATTGATATATACAAATTAACCAATCTTCTACCGACCTTAGCCGTTTAAATGCATTTTTGGAGCCTAGATAGCTATAAATTATGGGGTTTTCAAGAAGTTTTCGTCTAGACGAATAATTTTTGGGCTCGATGTATGAAAAACAACACACGAACAATTGTTTGGTTGTAGGTACGTGCGAGTGTGAATCCCCGACGCAGATTGCATTTCGGAAGGAAGATTGGAAATTGCGAGCGGTAACATATAAAGATGTGGTAAAAATTTTTGTTTTTTTAAAGTGTTCTGAATTAAGCATTTTCGATAAGATGCTTGTGTTGATTTACGCTAATTAATTTTGCTTCATTTGCTTTCATATTTCGGTCGAATGCCGGTCTCTACATGTAACTGTAGTATTTTAACAATGCACGAATTCCCAGTAAGCTTGGTTTTGCAAAGCAAAGGCTATGCACGATATTAGTTGTGTTAAATAGTGCTTATGGACCAAAAAGGGAGGATATTCTAGTAATATTGCTTGCATATCTTTTCAGACTGTTGATATGCCCAATGAAACTTGTATGCAGTTCATAAGCAATGTCCAAGGCCAAAGTCCTGGAAGCGGAGCTGAATTTGCCGTACCAGTAGCTTCGGCTGAAGTGGAAATCACTTCAAAGCTCGTACCAGCATTATAGCAAAAAGCACCAAGACAGCTTGAGAACCGGATCTGGTTAGCTTAACATTAAAAGTTATGATTGTACATTGTTGTTTCTTCTTCTTCTTCTTCTTGGCGTAACGACCTCTTGGTCATGCCTGCCCGTTAAGGGCGTACGATATTTGTTTCCCTATTGTACGTGGATAGTCAGTCCTCTCGTACAGGGGAGGGTCCGGTCGCGGTTGGGATTCGAACCCACGCCGTCGAGGTGGTGAGCCCCGGCGCTCATGGGCCGATTTTCTAACCGGCGCTACCGCTCGGCTGTCGCGGACCCCACATTGTTGTTTATAACGTCCAATTCTATTTGCAGCCACAGATGACATAGCCAACCCAACGTGGTTTGCGTATAAAGCCATGAGCTTTTTGTCGGCGAATTACCTGCCCGGACCAACTTTTCACTCGTTGAGTTTATTGTAACCATTTAATTGTGTAAATTAGTGTTGTAATTGTGGTTAGCAAAAATTTGATCATTTATCAACACGTTGCGCAAACTATTCTAATTGTTCGTTTATTTGTTACTTACTAGGCAAAACGGCCCAGTTACAGGACTCGTTTACAGGGCCCGGTAACAGGACCCGTTTACAGGTCCCGTTGACTGGTCCCGGTAACAGGGCCGGTATCACGGCCAATTTTTAGGGCCCGGTTACACGGTCCGGTAACACGGCCTTTTTACAGGACCCAGCTACTGGACCCGTCTATAGTGTACGTTTACAGGGTCCATTTACAGGACCCATTTACATGGCCCGGTGACACGACCCGTTAACAGGACCCGCTTACGTGGCCCGGTAAAAGGCCCGTTTACTGGGCCCAACCTTATGGATGTAGGTTTATTGTTGATTTTGTTCTGCGATGGTTATTTTCATCACGTTGCAGCTCCACATTTCGCAAGAGTAACTGCAATGTTCGAAAAAATTGTCCCTCAAATCAAAAAGTATCATTTTCTTCCTATTACAAACAGTGAATGAAACTATGTAGCTGATTTCCGCTTTGCTTTGTTTTATTTTCCGGCAAAGTAACCATCGTTAATCAAAGTAACCATCGATGACCAAAAATCGGAGCGCAAGGAAAATTTCCCCTTCCATCGTGCACCCTTGGTATCCATTGCAACACAGTATAGCGTTATAGGGGAAACTAACGCGTTAGCTGAGTGCATCTCACTTTCGCCCTCCCTTCACTCGCTTTCCATGCTATTGCTTGCGAATAACAACGTCACCTCTAAGCGTAATTTAAGAGGGCGATTGGCTATATTAACAAATTTACTTGCTAGCTATAAACGGATTTGCATAAGCTGGTCGCTTGTCCAGGATGAAATCCCACGCAGATCCAATGGACCGTGTGAATTTTGGCTTCTTTCTAGATTAACTTTCTCCATTAACCCTGTAGATATCTCGATCATTCAAACGAATCGATTCATGTCTGCGTATAAAATTATGCTAGTAAACAGTGGCGAGCACAATTTTGGATGTAATGGTCATTTCTAATTGGATAGCTGTTTAAGGAACTCAAAATCTACTGCTTAGAATACCATAAGCCATCTCTACAGTAGGACAAACTCGCGAGTGTTGCTCGTTAAAATTGCGATTCACTGACCCTGGATTGATAATACCACCAAAAGGTCTGAGACAATAAGTAGTAAAGGCGAAAGCTTTATCACCTAGCAAAAACTAAGGTATCTTTGGAGATGTCGGGTCCGATCGCAGAACTCGGGGATCGGGAATGTTCAACAAATTATCCTCTAACAAGTTGAATAGACGAGAATGTCGTAAAACTCCGCCATCATAAATTTTTCCTTTTGCTCAAACGAAGACAAACATATAGATTTAATTGGCATCAACCATTGCCAACAAGACGATGCTGAAAAATTGCTTGTTAAATTAAAGTCATCTGTTCCACTGTGCTTTGGAGCTTTGCTCTGCACATGTTTGCCATCGATAGCGCCAAAAGCATGTGGGAAATTCCATTTAACTTCAAATTTATCCGACACTTTTAGCCATTCTTCTTGTGACTCTGGAAACTTGGAAAGAATATTTGAATTATTATGAGTGAAATGTAGTAATCAATGTAGCATAGATACTTAATGCTAGTACAAAAAATATGTTTAGCCTCTTAGTGTGAGCCAATAATGTGATCCCAGGTTTTCATCAAATATAGTTTTTGCCTAATAATTTTGTTCCTTTTCATTCTAGTTCCACCCGTCCCAGCTTTTCGTCCCAGCGTTCGTGCAAAGCGAAGATGGGACGAGGCAAATCTAAAATACAACGAAAACGTTTTAAGGGGCTTCGAAAAAGTGTCGGAGACGTCCGACCGGCTTATATAGGAAAGACGGAAGGCTCAAACTGAGGAGGCGGAGTTTGGTCGATGGGTTGGCGGAATGCTCGACGAGTGGTCGGCGCAGAGGAGGCAAGCCGTAAAAGTGGCGGTGCGGCAGATAATCTGCAAGGCAGATGCAGAGGATGGGGAGGAGTGTTGAGGAGTTTTTCGAAGCAGAAGAAGACGTTGAGTACCTTTTTCCTAATTAGTTCAATAAGTTTTCTCATTAGATTAGGCTTTTAAATGTAGTTTTATATTACACTTAGGCTATTTAAGTTTGGAATTTACATTTTTCGTTTTTCAGGTTTAAATATTAGTTGTAAAATTGTAAAGTTGTAAATATTTTTTGATTTTTGGAGTAAAGGTTAGGGAACCTTTAGTTAAGGCTAGAGTTAAAGTTTTTTTCGGCTTCTTTCTTCTACCTGTTGAAATAAGCAGAGCCGTCTTAAGACTGCTACTTAAATATCGGACTCGCCTATGCTCTTTGCAAAAGTCATCGTATGGCTCACGTTGATGTTGGGGACGTAATACGCTATATAATATAATGTAAGATTCGAACATCGATTGATTGTGCTGATCTCAAGAGTGTACCATCTGTATTTACTTTTTATTGTAAGTGCACCATCAATAGGTTTTTTTGGTTTGGTTAGTACAGATTCAAATGACCAAAAATGGTTTTGTTAAAATATAAAAAATAAAAAAAATTATGATACCTACACGTAATCCCGAAGCAACAGCAACAGTGAATCACAAACTAGTGGAATGAACAAAGAAATAGATTGCTTGGATACCTAAACATTGATGAGCAGAACAAATACCATCATAAACTGAACCTAATTCCTATATGCACATGTATATTGTTGGTATCTCACCCGATATGCATACACTAGGCTCATGTATTTATCTCCAGCCCCAAAGAAAATGAGCGTGATAATAAGCTTGTCTCGAGCTGTTATTGCAGGTCGCATGTAGGTGTCTTGTTTCTGGATTTTCGGCGTCATAATTGTCAGCAGATAATCGAATTCCGGCCTCGAATCCCTCATAAAACTAATGATGGTGTTGTCCAGTTCCTCCTCCAATACTTTTCGGAGTAGATTACCCCCATTTTCTTCCTTCTCCAATAGCATCGGCCGCATCCATATTCGTTTCCTATAGCTACGCTGTTGGAGCATGTGCAGCCTCATGAACGAGCACCATGCTTCGCACCAGTCAATCAAAGCGTCTTCTGTATTCTCTGCTGTCTAGAAACACCATGTTGATTTAACTTATTTCAATAATTTGAACATATTACTTACCCTGACTGAAAATCAACAACAACTTGAAGCGTTCACAATCTCGAAATCAATCACTTGTTTACATTCGAATGACAGTTTCAGCGCAACTTAAGCAGTTCAAACCAAATTCAAATTGAGCAACTTCAGTTCAAACCAAGTTGATGATATTAAAACCTTGGTAAAATTGAACGTTCGCCCTCGTTGGAGTTTCTTAACTTATAAACGCAGCGCGAACGTAAATGATTTTTTCATATGGAGGTTCACGTTGGCTGACGTAATTCGCGCTGCCAAGGGCATCTTTCGCATTGACAAGAGCAACATTCGTTCAAAGTGTAGGACCTGCCTAAGTTGTTTGAGATTTGATTATAAGGGTAACGCGGGTGTGCAAATCTCTTATTTCTGCTGAAATAACGTTTGCCATCATGTAATTTCCTTGAAATTTTAAAAACTCAGTCAAGTCACTTTTGTGAATTAAATGAAAAAAAAACAAACCCGATGATGTTCCACATTCTTCATCGAGTCCTTTACCAGAAGCGTGTCTTTCCTCCTGCTACTGTGCTGGTCACCTCAAACGTGACTGCCGATGTCGTCGTTGACATGTCGTTTCTGTTGAGGAACAATTGCAGTGTTTATCTGATTGAATCTTTATGAAAAATTTGAATCCGGGTTTTAATTACTCATTTCTGTAAAAAGCGATGTCACACCGTGTCTTTTGGCTTATGGTTTGAGTTCTGGGAAACAAGGTTGTTTTTGTTGTGGTTGCTGTTTGCTGGTTTGCAAAGTCTAGAACAAATTCTTACAGAAATTGTGACAATCTATTGACAGCATACATCCGTCCGTAAGTAGAAAAGCTGCCAGGAACTTGCTGTAGCACATTTCTCTCAAAAAGATAACTTTCTCACCGACAGAAAAGAGACACCTTTAAACAGAATAGAACATGGAATCATAACATTCTCGCCGCAACTAGCGGATCTTTCTTCACTTCAATGACACACTCTTTCAGCTCGGGAGATAACGAGGAGACGATTTTGATGGTCACGCCAATCGACCGCCAACACTTACAAATGCAGCACTGCGACCTTTTGTGAAATGAGATTACTTTCCTCAAGTGTAAACAGTTTTATCGAACATCTACCTGGTCGTTCTCATCCGTTGTCATAAAAAGCGGTCGTCTGCTGTGACTTGTAAGATCCACCATACAGTTGTTTATTGCGCGAGAACAAGCCCCGCCGCCTGGCAGCGAGGCTTTGCTGATTGTCAGGCTTTACGGTTATGTTGAGATAGAAGCTGATGGCCTTCAGCATGTCCGTTAGCCCGGTAGCTTAGAGAAAAAGCCAGGTAGAGAACAGAAAAGGCATCGTAGGTTACCGATCGGTTGAGGCTGACAGATAAAAAACACGATTTGAAGCATAAATTTACCGTAAGTGAAATCTTAATGACTTTTCGCTGCCTTGCACACAAACGGAGACGTATTATCCTAGATTGCTCTTCAAACAGCACGAAACATAAGGGGATCGGAAAAGGAAAGCTAGCAGTGCGCGTACAGCAAACTATTACAAACAGAAAACAAATTCTTCTCAGTTATACAATACCAACGAACTACTTTTATTGCTCATTACAGACAATGTGAAACATTTAATTTTACTCATATCGAACTTTTTAAAATGGATGGGATAGAGAAAGACAAAGAAAATACAGCAGAACCTCGATTGTTGGATGTGTTTAACCTAAGCCAACGCATTTCACCCACGAAGTGACAATGATTGAACCCAGAAGCTGATTTCGTTCTGAATTTTACACTGAATTTGAAATAAAACTGTCGTTCTACATAGTCAATGTTGTTTAAGGAGTGTTACATACAATTGTGCCCAATTTTCAATGCATGCAAAAAACATTTTTTCTTTACGTCAGAAGATTGTCGTGATCAACCGAACTTATAACAGCAGGGATCCCCTCTTTGGAAGTGTTTGGCACATTTTTCTAACGGAAAAGTAAGTGACGATTTCTAAACCGACATTAAATGGTAAGTATTGTGTCGATGTCGCGATTATTTTGTTTGTTGTGATTCGGATTTTGAATTCTGTGTACCCACCATTAGAACGAAGCTAAACGCCAAACTGAAGGAAGCAAGCTTCAAAAACCGGTTTCAAACCATGTGATAATGGATGAAATAGCTATTTTGCCAACTTATAAGAACGTCGGACAATTACAGCAACAGACCCCGCAAATCAAAGGTCTTTTCAAGATATTTGAGAAAATGACCACATCTTCTGTTAATGGGCTTTGAATAGGTAGTTGCCCTTCGCTGGTCGCCATTGTGGCATATCCCTTATGAATTTCCTTATACAAAGATGGATATTTTCTATGTATGTATGCGTTGATTGTTTGCACATAGTTTAAAAACAATGCCGAAAAAAATAACCTAAACGGAAGCCGAAAAAGATGTTGTATTTTGAGCATCTTGAGGCCGTTGCTACCAGCTTTAATGTGTTTCTAGTTTAAGTGGATTTGCAACTCTGACTTGCATTACCTCAATTTGACCACCCAAAGCCTTTGGTTTCTCTACGTGAGGCGATACAAAACGCGTTGGTCCATTTGAAAAACGATCTTTGTTAAAAGGAGGTCTAGTTCGATCATTGTTTGCTGCTCGCCGAGGTATTTGATCTTACATCCATCATTATATCGCTGAAAATAAAATTTACCTCCTTTTTTATTAAAAGCCCCAGTTAAACAAGTTCAAGCAATAAAAAGGGTTTCACAAAGTAGTAACGAATTATTATTGTTGTTCAACAAAAAAACACTTCCCTTTGTTTTCACTACATAAAGCCGCGGACGCTCAATAACTAAGCACATGGTCATCTTTACGGTACAATTTGAAATACTTTGAATTGATCACAATTGTTTTGTTCGATTTGGTGTCAAAAAAATTCCTTAAACGTCAAAAATACCACTCTGACGTCCGGATGCACGAACAGATGTACTGCCTCCGTTCCAGTTCGCATCCGATCACATCAGTTTTTTTTCTGTCATTGCTGGCTCCTGACACGCACTGTAGTCTTGTGAATGTGAACACATCTTGAATGGTGAGTAAACAAATTTCACAGAGTGCGTTGCTGTTCGCACGTTAATTCTCATCAAGATTGAATGATCAAACACGGTGGCCAGGCAATGAGTAGCCATTGCAGACGCAGCAGTTGTTCAGCGTTTTATGTAAGATTACATGACCTGTAGATGGGTAGAGAAACTAAAAATTGAGAAAACCAAAGCAAAAAGCTCTTTGGCATCGTAAAAAACACGCGGAAGACCCCAAGTGCCCCGGTATTGTTAACACCAGAAATAAAACAGTCCTACAACTTGGCCGAAATAAAACATCAACATTTTTTATAAGAAATCTTTGGCATCCGTTGGAATTCTTGCAGCCAACGATTTTTAAGGCATACTAGCAAACTGTTCCAAAGAAAGAAAAAACAATGGAGCACGATTACGACGCTTATTTTTAAAGCCCAGCGATTTGTCTTTGCATGTTTTATTTCTTTGCTTAGTTTCATTTTAGATAAATAAAAAGCAAGTTATAGTACAATTAAGCTATAAAAGCAATTAAAGCCTGATAATTGTTACTAAAGCGGTGAATACATTTCTTATATTCACCTTCTTCTTCACACTTTAAAGCACACATAACAATTTTTTCATGTCCCTGGGGGTCCAAACCATTGTTCCTTGAAGCTGGTACCTGCTAGGCGATTTCGAGGGAATCGTCTTTAAAAACGTCCAACGTAAAACAAACATCGAGAAGCTATGTATTGTGAGTTGCACGATTTCTCAAAAAACGTCTTTTTTATGTTTATTCTTAAGAAGACTAAGAACAAAATGACCAACACATGGTGGATATGTTAATTAACCGTAGAAGGTATATGATTATCCGGCATTTTCTGCTTGTGTAACAACAGTTAGTTTACTGTTTAGCACTGTTAAAGACAATCTTTAACGGGCTCTACGTGGAGCGAGAAAAGAAATTATCCAGCTTTTCTTGCCTTTGTGAAAACACCTTTTTTATTGTAATCGCAATAGCCAAAAAATTGTCTGGCTTTCTCGCTTACGTTTTACTAAGAGATCGAAGGCGCATCCTTCGATCCTTTTTATACCTTCTTAAAACATCGCCGTCGCGGCGACGTTTATGTTCGGCAAGCTTCGTTGGACCGAAACGTTTCCAACAAGCACCGTTAAAAGTTTCATAAATGATAAACATTTATGAAGGCTGGAAAAAGAATGCGTTAACGTTTTGTCCAGCTATCGGTTTTTTAACCTGTCGAAGTGACAATTGAGGTTGCGCAACGTCGCGTATTTTGCTGTGTCCAGCATCTTCTAGCATAATTTGTGCGACACTTTTCTTATATGGCGTTAAATCGCCTGTAAGGTGACGTAGCGTTTCGAGACGGGATGTCGCGCTGCAGTTTAGATCTCGTGTCTCGTTTGTTCACGTACAAGTATATAGAAGAGTTAGGAAAAGGTTTTTGCACATTGCATATGCAGCATTTTGCTTGGGTTTATTAGAGACGTTATAAAGGTTTAGTAACATGCAATCATATCATGTCGTCATTTTTTAGCCAAACTCTGCGCGTTTGGTTGTGCGGTAATGTAATGCCTGCCCAAAATTGATCCGAAATAGCTTGCGTGCCTCTTTTAGCCGAGCCGGATGGTTAATTTTGACAAAATATGTGATTGGCTATAAAAGTTTTCACCAATTTTTGTAAAATTTAGATTTTTTCCATAAGGCACCTTGGCATTGCGCTGACTATGTTACTCTAACCAGCTTTTATTAAAGCTCACCCTAGTTTTGAGTACCGTGGGCAAGAAAATCTGTCAAAGAGAAACACGAGGAGTCTTTCTTTTTGAAGCCAACCACTGATTGAACCAGACGTGTCCTAGTTGTGTCTCCTGTCGTTCTGTTAATGTGTGTAATTGTGTGTGTGTGTGCGCGTTTGTCATCGCGACTCGGTCAATTTAGCTTATGCGTAAAAGACTTTTTTGAACTTTTTGTTTTTTAGTTTTGTGTCACTTTAACAATAAGGTAATTTGTTTTGCTTGATGTCGTCGATATTCGATCAATTTTCTTTTCAACGTTTATAAACCTGGTAGAAATGCTGATGTCAAAAAGGTGAAACTGCGTGACAAGTAAAATATGCAGTTTGAGGTTATGTTGATTTGTAAAAATTCGGCAAGTTTGCCGTTGAATTAAACAGCAAGAAGAGTTTATTCAGAAAAAGCAGACAAACGGTTCGAATATGCCGAATAAAATTCTTCGATACTTTCGGCGCATTTTCGAAAGCAAAATCTTTAAGTGTAAATGTGCTCCCAGTCAACCACAAACAACATCGTGTCTGTCATATTGCACAACATTTGTTAATCGTCATGAGAGAAATAAATCATGAATTCCAAAACTGACTCAAAAAACGCAATACGTGCGAGAAGTTTTGCTCGTTAAATATGCTAAGTGATTGTCTTTCAAAGTAGAAATTACGATTCTCAAGAGCAAATTTCGCGAAACCTGCCACGCTAGTGTTCTTAAACCTTTGCAAACGTAGCTTTCTTAGCGAACATGATAAATACTTTTACAAAAACACGTCATATGCTTATTGGCGACCTGGCTCAGTGCACGAAGAGCAGAACTGAACTTCTTCTCGTTACTGCCTGCCTTGTCTGAAATTTGTTAGGCTCGCATCGCAGTGTTTAAACCGATGGAACAAAAAACAACAGAAAGTTTCTTTTGTCTTATGCGCGCTATTGGAAAACACTGAGTGTGGAAGAAATACACAAAAATCTTACTTATCGGTTACAAACGATGGCAATAATATTGTTTATAATGATGAAATAAATTGTAGAGAAGCTTGAATTCTAGTTTATTTATTGTTGATACAATTTAAAGGTTTGTTTTCTTTCCAGAGGTCGCAGAGAGTACCTTCCTTTTAGAGAAATTTTAATGAGGTCGAAAGATCACCTGGATTAATTAACAATCGGTAAGGTATCGTTGTAAGTTAAAAATGGGAAACGGGGTTGTTAACTAGAATTTAAAGAAAAACTGATATAACGGGTAGTGTTGGGTGTAACTCGAGAATGTGACATTACTCTTCGTCAGTAAAATCCGTCTGATAAATCGATCATATGATCATCCTATACAAGTAACATAATTGGAAAGTGAAACGATCAAAACATTCATGTTTTGAGAGATACCATATGAAAACAGGGTATGTTTGGCTTGTTTTGATGATTAACATTGAAGTTATTACCTTGTTTGATTTCTCGTCTCATTTTGGTGTTACTTTTCATTTGGTTGAATGTTCAAGCAAATAGCATATTTTATGTGACCGATCTAAACGTGCTCGTAAATGTAAGTGTGCTAGTAATGAAACGGAGACTGGTGTTGCTTTTTAGAACATTTTAAGTGTGTTGTGATGTAAAATATGAACGACAAAACAATTCAAAGTCTTTTGATTGAACCTTTCAGTATCATTCGAAAACAATCTTCTTTGTTTGTCTTGTCAATCTTTAAAGTGTATGAAACTGTAAGCATGATGGTGTTACTTTTTAACGTTAAAAAAGCGACTTAAAAGAGTGAAATGTGTGTGATTTAGTCGATGAACAGTAACAGAAGCTGCTTGCGCTATGTTTTAATAACAGATTTATTCTACCCAAAGCATCGTTACGAAAACAACTTATTCAAATAATACGCAATTAATAAAAAATTGGGGGTCCGCGACAGCCGAGCGGTAGCGCCGGTTAGAAAATCGGCCCATGAGCGCCAGGGCTCACCACCTCGACGGCGTGGGTTCGAATCCCAACCGAGACCGGACCCACCCCTGTATGAGAGGATTGACTATCCACGTACAATAGGGAAACAAGTATCGTACGCCCTTAACGGGCAGGCATGACCAAAGTTGTCGTTACGACAAGAAGAAGTAGAAATAATACGCAAACTAACTCAAAAATTATTTTTAAATGAAAAAGGCTCTGCCATACGATGGGTTTTGTTGTAATTTTTTATCCATCGTTGCAAAAAAGTCCGGTATTGTTTTAAACGATTTAAAAAATTTTTGCAGCGTATTCTGAGCAGGGAAACTTGGCGTTTTTATTTACTTCAATGAGTTCTTAGAGCTTCACGAGCATTTCTTAACCTTATTTTTGATTAAAATTGAAAAGTTATCATATGTTTGAAACAGCCATTACTTATTTGTCATGTACGGTAGCATTCTTGTATGATGATGGATGAACAAGTGCGTTGTCGATATCATATTGACGAACTCAACGTAGCATGAATAAAGAACATACTGCAACCAAACAAAAACAGTTCTACATTGTACCGGATTGAATGTTTTACTTGATGGTCTCATAACATTCCTGGAGTTTGCTTAAACGCTTTGACCTCTTTGAAAATAGTTTTTTGTTTATGTTTATTTCCTTCGATATACGCAACACACAACTTGCTCAAAGTTTACGCTTAATAGCAAAAAAAGCAAGTATGTGATCTTTTCTTGTCTCCAAAAGTTTCTTTTTTTCGATTCTCCAGCGTAAGTCGTACTCGTTTGCGTTTTCTTCAACGCCGTTTTAGCCCTCGTGATGTACTGTAGTTATTTTTGTTTTGTTAGCTAATGGACACGAACCTTTCCGCAAATTTCTTCCCTTTGCTGCTCATCCTGTGGATAAGGATATAAGAGGAATGAGATCAAAGCAATGTTTTATACAGCTATTCTTGATTTTATTAACACATGTAACACATTCTTGAGAATCTACTAAATAGTTCGATAAGAACATCTTTCTTCTTTGCCTAAAGTATAGTAATATGTTTACTCAAAGCACTGGTCTTTCCTTGGCAAAAAGTTTACTTGTCGGCACCGAACAATTAAGTGGAGAACATGTTATTTGTACATGTCAGGGAACATGTTCAAATAAATCGTGTTTTTTAGAGCATGGGCTGTCGACATAAGCAATTATATCCTTCGCTGGGTCATATGACGTTTAACCATATGTTTCTCAACAGCTATGGAATTTGGTTACTTGTTCCGAAGCTGTTGTATTAAAAAATCAAAGATGCCTGTAAACTTCGTTTAACAACATGATCACGATTGATGGCAAATGTGACAGTCAGGGGGGTTCAGGGTTAGATAGATAGGATCGCGTTAAATGAGTCCAACAGAAGGAGCGGAAGAAAAGCCGTAAAAAAAAGGGTCGCAAGGAAACATCGCTCCTATTTTGTTGGAAAAGCGACAAACCGCAGTTGAATTTTTGGAACGCCGCATAGTACGGTTTTAAATTAAAATAAATTTATGGAAAATTGTGCTTTATGTAAACTTTCTCAACAATGCTATAAACAAAACGAACCGCGAAGCGTACACCAGTGGAAAAAATTTGTTTTTGCATATCAAGTTTAAAGAAGTGGTAGCTGAAAAACAACGAACAACGCTTTAACAGCATTTAAACATGCACTCAAATCGTGAATTTATATATGATCTCCGCTGAGTGCGAGGTTTTGTGCGGATACGTTGCACACAAGCAATATGTACTTTCATGGCTGGAGTATGAATCAGCCTTAAAATTAACTTAAAAATAAAAAATAAGCTTATTCATTATGGATGATATACCTACCGTTTGAATATTTTTCTGCTCTGATGCACTTTCTGCTAGGTAATGCTGATACAAAACTAATGACTCAGCCAGAGAAGTATAATTTAAAAAGAAATGCAAAGTAGAATCGTTTAAAGTCAGCGTAACAAACTTGGCGGCGTTTTGATCAAGTTTTTGCATGGTGCTTGGAAAAACATTGCATGTTAGGCTGTCGGACGACGTGGCAAAACTCGTGCTCATTTTTGTTCAAAAAGTTTGTCGACCATTTCGCTCTTTTGGTTTCTTCGAATCAAAATGACGTGTACGGAGCAAAGAAAGGCTTCGTCGTGGCAGACGGTAACGCCCGTAATAGTTTGACAAACCTTTGATCAAAACCACTCTTCCTAGAAATCCAAGATGATGAAAGCAAGAAGTGGGGAAAGTGTAAATAAAAACTCTCAGAAACCAAGAACTGAAGTTTCTGAAAGTATAAGACTTTAAAAGTCATAGATTACCTTCTTCGTGAATGCACGTTACATTTTCTAATCCTTGTAGCCTCATTATATTATGAAGGGACATTAAAGATATTTCTTAAGGTTTTTAACAAAGTAAAAGTATTGCAGTGAACATTAAAGGTACGATTTAAAAAAAAAATCCTTAAAGACGGTTTTTTTCTGGTTTAAAAACAACGAGTGCGTAATACTCTCTTTCTTAAACGTAACTCTGCTTTTCAAAGTTAAAGAAAACACCAACAAACATGTGCACCAAACGAAAAACCGCAATGTATTGCAGAAGTCGGTTTTAAACAGTTTAAACGAAGTGAAATAATCAGTCAATTATCGCTTGCCTTGCAAAAAGATCTGCTTAATCATATCGTTTTGGTTTCAAAGTGATATAATCAACGGGAAGTTTGCCTGACACAAAATGTTACAAACATTGCGCCGAAGCTTATATTAAATCTGTTTTTTGCTTAAATACCCAACGATTTTTAAAAAAACCTCTTCCCCCGCTCGAAACAGAAATAAGCCTGCCTGTTGAAAACCCACTTTGACCTGGTTTGATACTCCGCATTCTTGGAACAAATGTTAAACTTCTTTTACCCGTAGTGAAAACGATGGAAAATACCCCACTACACCCACGAAAATTGATCTTTGAGGCGTATTCTTAGTCCATTGGTGCTTTACGAACCAGAAAACTGTACCTGCGGAGAAAAGTGTCAGTTTTTTTCAAAATCTTCAGGTATCAGAGCCCCGAAATTTTCAGGTATCAAAACCACGTTTGTTGAGGGCGACTTCTTCCAGCGACCAGAAGAAAGATGTGCACCTGGACTCAAAACTACCCAGTTAATCAGCTTTCGGCCTAGACCGTTAACTTTTGCTGAGTCTTAAGCATTAAAACGATGAATACTGACAGAAAAAAACATAGATATAAGTGAAAATCTGTTCCTATGATTTCCCAAAAATCTTAACCTTAGTTGGGATGCATAACTCACGTGCTCTTTGAATATTATTTCAAAAATTAATTATTATTTCTCATTTACCTTGAATAATATGCATAAACTGAATGCTCTGTCACTTACCACGTGGCCCGTGGGTACAGTCTTCAAGGAGTTCATAAATCGAAGAAACACAAACCATGGTATACTGTCCGGCTCGGAGTATCGTTCTGGCTTGGGGGTGGGCACTTCTGGGCACGACCCGAGAGTTCCAGTACCAGCCAGCAGGAGTTATTCACCTACCACTCCCATCACCATTCCAACACAATAGCAGATTACCGACCAACGAAACCAAATTTTAACCCGATCGATTGTCCCCGACCCCCGCTCACAACGTTGCGCCTGGTTCTATCAGAACGACAGCAGCCTGCGCACGAAGAGTTCCGATTTTCGACTGGCGATGTCGGAGTATGACTTCGATACTGTGCTCCTCACTGAAACCTAGCTTGACCCCTCATTGCCCACCAGCCTATTCTTCGATCTTGACCGTTACGCGGTGTACCGATGTGATCGTAATAACGTAAACTCAACACGCACACGAGGTTGAGGAGTGCTGATCGCGTGCTCTCATCGGCTTCCCTCGCACGAGCTGCGGTCTTATTAACCTTCACTGAAAACTGTCTGGATCGACGTGTATACCAGCGGACAACACATCGTTAATGGGACCGTCTACATCCCGCCCTACCTCAACAATGATCGCAGGACGCTTAGCAACCTATTGGAGTGTATTGGCGCAATTTCGAGTAGACCATCCCGCGACGTATCGCTTATCATCATCGGTGATTTTAACCATTCGCTCGTTTCCTGGACACATGCCTGCACCAACCTCCCATCAATCGAAAACTCAACGGTACTGTACTTCACTCCGTGCGCCGCCTCACCTGCCGCCCTCAGCCTCATCAATCTACTGCACATGCACGATCTTCACCAGCTGAGTGGGATTCGCAATGTGAACGATCGCCAACTGGACCTTGTGCTGGCGAACACAGCGGCCATCGCCGCCTGCCGCGTTTTTCCGGCCGTCGAACCTCTTCTGCCCGTTGACCCACTTCACCCACCGTTTGATTCAGCAGTTAATTTTACTTGCACCTCGCAACCTAGTGTTTCTAGTCGACCCTTGATTAATACTCTCAGGCTCCTTAATTTTGCAAAAACTTGCTATTGCAAGTTGAACGATATCCCTTCCCGCGTCGATTGGTCTTTTGTTTTTTTAAGATCCGACGATCGGCCAAGGGGTGCAGTGTTTCAATGCCTTACTAGTTCAGGAAATTTCGCCTTGCACTTCTTTCCTTAAACCCCGCCTTACCCCTCCCTGGTCTGACCACATTCTGCGCTCTCTGGGCTCGGACAATATGTATTTATCAGCTACACCACTCGTCGTATTCTAAGCGCTTTTTTAAATACGCATCCGTGGCGCACCGTGGCTATAATCGTGTTCGGTCTAAGGGCAATATAATTCATCTACAATCCCGTTTCCATTCCAATCCGCGTTCCTTTTTGGCGTTTTGTCAACTATCGCCGAAACTCGAGCTCACTCCCGTCTCGCATGTTCCGCGATGACATATTTGCGGACGATAATTTTGGTATCGCGTCGATTTTGTCTGCCCACTTTAAGGAGGTGTTTACCACACCAGTCACTAACCAGGCTGATTTGGCGCCGGGCTTATCGACCACCCATAGCGGCGCTCTATATGTCACATAGGTCCCGGTGGGAGTCGATCGGGTTGATCGATCCATCCGTTGGCTCATGATGTCATATTCACCAAGAGCGGATGGTCTCCCGGTCTGTTTTCTGAAACATTGACGCCTATCGCGAACGAAGTAGGTTTCACGAATCGATCGATGAATTTTTATCGGTCGATAAAGTTATCTACTCGAATTTTGCATCGCGTACGCTTTTTCTGTATCGGTCGATATAAATCTATCGGTCGATTAGGCAACCAGTTTTCTGGCTGCTAATTAGCTACTTTTCAATGGATGTAAAAATCGCATGGAAGACAATCGTCATCCAGCTGGATCCAAGTATTCTTTTCATACTGCTCAAGAGATACATTTGGTAAACAGAAGAAAATAATTGAAAAGAAATATCAATAAAACCAGTGAATTTGGTGGAAATAACGAATTGTGTTGCTCACTAGTGTTAGTTATTGTGGATTCGCGTCGATTTTGTAGTGTACCACCATCAAAAATGAACTTTAAACTAGCTATCGACTGGTCCCTAGCAGTGGATAGTATATCGATCGATAGGGTTCATCTTCTAGCGTTCGCGATAGCAGTATCTATCGATATAGCAACTGCTCGACAAATTTGTTCGCGTTTGACAGCCGTTTTATCCACTGATGTATCGATAGATAACTTTCAACGTTCGCGATTGCCAAGTGAACCAAGTATCCCGAAAATGAACACTTGTTGGTCGATATACCATATCGATCGATAGAGCAAAACGTATCCGATAGCTCCCATTGCCAGTCGAGTTTGGTGCCCGTTCATAGCTCTCTTTTTGAGCGCTCGATATCCAGCGGGGCTTTCAACCATATTTGTAAAATTCTTGGATTTGCCCCATCCACAAAAAAAGGGACATTCCTTCAGTAACAAATTACCGCGGTGCCTTTCTGCTCTGCGCCTGCAGTGATGATGATAATGATGATGATGAGTCCCACCACTAACCCCTACATAGGTTTGAGAAGGACGAAAGTATCTTGCGATATTGAATATAAATCATCAAACGAGAGGGGGCATTGGGGCATTACTCTCCAGAACAATCGCATCCATCTCTGCTCCATTCATACAACGGTCGCCATCAATTGCACAAGGAGGTACATCTTAGATTTCCCAACTAGCAAAAGGGGGCCACTCTCCGGAGTAGGGCAGTTATTTTTGCACAGATTTGGTTAACACCGCCAGCTATCAATGGTTGATAGTGTGGTGAAACCCACATGTACTACTTAAGGGACCTGATCTTGTTCCTTGCATACAACGGTCCCGAGCAATCACCTTGAAAGGCAAATCGCCGAGTCCCCTAAGGTTAACGAGGCACCACCTTCCGGAGTGTAAAAGGGTATTTCTGCTCTGTTTGTAGTTCACACCGCCCATTACCATTGGTTGATAATGCGAGTCATGTAGATACTACTAGTTCTTTTCGTACAGCCATGTCCACCAATTGTCCTCATTTACGCGCGCGTGTCTGGAAACTATATAGACTCATTCATTCTATTAAGTTAAATTAAATAATAAAAATAAAAAGTCCCTGTTCATTTTTTTACTCATCATCACCATAGTCAAAGACCGTGTTGACCAATGCAATACTACGGGGCTCAAAAACTACACTATTTACTTAATACATTACAAGCACAGCGTCAGACTACCTGCTTGACGTAAACGGCGCATAGGCGTTTGAACTCCCTTAGATTTCGCGCTTGTTTAATCTCTCTCGGCATCCTGTTGTACCATTGTTCTCCTTTAAAAAACAACGGATTTCGGGCTTTTTCAGACAGATAGCAGGGAAGTCTTGTATTTCAGACTGATAGCAGGGAAGTCAAATACGTTGGTACCAGGCATTACAAAATTTTGCACACAAAGACTACAGTTTGGAACACTATCCGCTGTCTGACCGGCATCCATTGTAAGACGTCAAGCATAACAATCAAAGGAGTATACCGGCCGCAATACAAAATCATTCGCATTACTCTGTTTTGCAATAACTGCAGTCTCTGTAACTGTGTTTGATTGCCGAGAAATAAAATTGATGCACAGAAATCAATTTGATTTGTGGAGCTAAATTTTTCAGAAAAAAATTGAGATTGTTGCCCAACTAAGTAAGGTTTTTAAAACCACATATTTTGTTAATAAACAATTACTAGCTGACCCGTTTGATGTTGTTAAAAATTGGTTTAAAGGTCACATTATATTTCTTAAGTACATTAATTTCATTGTATTTACACTTTTTACGTCGTAATAAGCTTATAGTGAGGCTGCTAATGATTATCATCCTTATTTTGTTATTAATCAAGCAGACCAATTGAATGAACGATGTTTTATGTACGCCTGGTAAGCCATGTATGACGTACATATCTGTTTTCCAAATCGGGTTTCTATTAGAGCTTTTAAGAATCTGCTAAGGTGTATTGCCGATGTCTAATAATTGTTTGGAGAAAGTAGAAGCTGATGGATCCTGTAGCATTTGGACGTGCCTGTTTATGCTTAGCTAAAGTTTTTCGAAATTGCTCCACAACACCGATGAGTAAGACAAGTTTAGGTGATCTTATCAGCATAGGTGGATCGTGGCACTACGGGAAGAGTTTGCTTGAAATCACCTGAGAGAAGAAACACAGTACAGTTGGTCTCCGCAGTACGCGAATGTTTGGGACCAAACGCAATAGCGTATATCGAATTTCCGCGTATTGCGGATTTCCTTTGCCATATCGTTTATACTTCATATTGAAGAGTTGACACTGAGTGGGAACCGCTTTTTTAACATATCTTCAATCCAAATCACTAATAAGCGTTCCATTTTTTCTATTGTATCATTATATCTCTGTTAAAAAGTGCATATCAAAAACTTCATTCTACCAAAATAAAGTCAAATTGACTAATCAGAAGTCGAGCAACCTTATGAGCTGTCAGTTATAAAAAAATGCATATTGCGAATTCGCGTATATCGAGAATAGTGTACTGCACGGACCTACTGTTTTACTGGAACAATCTTTATTACACTTCACGTCTTTGAGTCAGCGCCTCAAGAGAATGCTTCTTTGCCATGGTGCATTTTTACCAGATAATTATTTTTCACTGTTCCATGACCTAGGCCATGAGTGTTTGATTATTGATGTTTCATACGGCTTTTGGGTTCCTATTGATGTTAAGTAGTAGCTTAAATGATGAATGGGTCGTTCTACCTCCATTTTCAACTAAAATTCCAGATGAAGCAACTGGTGTTGCAATGTCATTGTTTGCTCGTATTTTGGAAAGCAAGAGCGATATGAGAAATGTTTTGCTAGTTCGGACTGGGGCATCCAAAAAAAGATACCACTTTGTCCCGTTGATACTGCCTTGATAATGCGATCGTTAACATATGCTTGTTCATCAGTCAACATTGTTGTGAGAAACGACATCCAACATGACTGCAATATTATGCTGCAGTTCACGACTTATTTAAGTGTCCATCAAATTAGATGCACAACGATTTGGCGAACTTAAATTTAGCGCCAAATTTTCAATTACCATGCAAAGATCCTCGATACTTATCATAGCGTGTTGGACTAAATACATGTAGTTTTGTAAAAGAGTTTATCAGCGACATTAATGTGTGAACACACGTTTTGTTATATCATGACTATGCGCCGCATTTTTTCCTGGTAACAGTAAAACTTACGCCACGTTGGATTCCATGTGAACGTGACGAATAAGCATCCTCGTCCTTATTCGCGAGTTCATAGCCTCGCTGTAGTAGCTATACTGAAATTCGTTTTCACAACACTGGTAAATGAGAAGGTTTTCTCAATGCTCTAAGCATCAATAATTTGCACACATATTCTATTATCACCAATTAACAACATTAGTTATTATTACCAAAAATTTACAAAGATTTTACTATCGTCACTTATATGAAACGACTTGTTTGAATTAAACTCACCACCAACGTATTAAACTCACCACCACAGTCTGTGAAAAGGCATGTTGCTGTGTCCGTTTATACTTGTTAAAGTTTCCTTTATGTGACATTGCTGAATGTAAACAAAACAAACAAACCAATGTATGGCGATCGATAATTGTAATTAATTAAAAAAGTATAAAATTTTCAGATATGAAAAATAGTTAAAAACCTATTCTCATACCTAAGGAACGTGTGTGCAAAGTTTGAGTTTAAATGGTTCAGTCGATTAGGAGGAGTTTGAACACTAACACCGTGACACAAGAATTTTAGAAGTATAGATGAGTCGAGGGCGAAGAATTGAATTTAAAAAAAAAAAAACAATATTCGTTATTGCTTATGAGGCATGACCTCTTCTCTTGAATTTTAAACTAAAACTTATTATTCCTAACTTTGCTTTGCCTAACTGTCCTCAGCTGTGAGTGTGCGTGAACTGCTGATTCGGCGTCTGGTACAGCTCGTGGGAACCGGTGATGCTCGTCTCGGTGGTTCTGCTGAGTTGGCGTCTTCTGCTTGCCCGTGAGAACCGGTATAGCGCGTGGTGCTTACCTTTTCCGATAAAGACCGTAACTCAATCATAGAAGCACTGCTCGTAGACTTTCAGTGTTATCTAAAATGATGTTGATGCTATTTGAGATACAATCTGAGACCAACGATTTCTAATGGCCCGCTGTGTGGATTAGAAAGTCTTTTAAGCAGGGGCGCATGAGTAGATTCCATTTTAAAGAAAGTGCGCTTTGCAAACGAGAAAATCGTTCTGCACCTCTTAAAAATAGCTAAGGTTGGATTCTATCCTTTACCGTTGTTGAGAGTAAGAAATCAAAAAATATAAACAAAGCTTCGTTTAAAGTTCAATCGCTGATATGGATTGTTACATCAGATGATTGATTTTCTTTTAAACCTCACTGAAATAAAATGCTTTTTTCTGAACATCTGACGTGCGTCGTAGTGATGCGTTTGAATTAAGCTGTCTCGTTGGCAAAATATGTTTGATAAGTATATGATCGTAATTGTCATATTTATTCTTTGAGTTTAAGTTTGTGATCAAAAAGCAATGGTACTACAGATGTTTATTCGTGTTATTTCAACATCTGTCAAAAAACAGCTTTTGTATAATTTTATGGACAAAACTTAATGTGTATGTCCGATGCTTTTTATTTTTGTGAAAGCTGGTTTAATATGCTATATGCACTCATGCTCTAAAACTTACCTTTTTCAAAACCGATTTAAATTTGCCAATTGCGTTTTTAAATTTAATTCGGGAAAATGCGATGGAAAGGTGTGTATGCTCCCCTTCCTAACTTCTTTTCTTGTTCAAACGAAAAACATTGACAGCAGTAACACCATAACGATAAAGGAAGGCCTGAAGTAAGCAGCCAATGAAGAAAAATGGTTACACAAGATTGTCGCTTATCACAGAGCAGCGAAAGAAAAGAAGCGTAATTTTTCAAGCAGGCGTTATTTGCTATAGGTGATCGGCCATACAAATCAGAACGAATTAATACATATAAATGAAGCAGCAAAAAATATGCGTCATAAAAAGACACTGTTTTACTTCCTTGTCAACAATATTCCATACTGGTAATGGTAACAAAAACGAAGTGCATTCAACAGAAAATTAACAAATGGACAACCAACGGCTTCACTTAAAAAAAATCAAAAAAACGTGTTAAACATTCATGTAAGCGTTAAAAAAAATAAAATCTCTGTTCACGCTGCCAAAAAAATAGTGGAATATATAATCAACGAAGGCTTACAAAAATGATATGAAAAAGGTTAGAAAAAATAGGGCTGTTCCATTGAGCACTTTCAGAGACGAGGTTGTGGCGATAATATTATTTTTAGTTTTTGATCAAAATTGAGGAAAATTGGTTAAAAACACATGCAATTTCGAACCATCAACTAAACTTGACTTTTTAGTTATTTTCCGAGATAACACACTCCAAGCCAAAAATTCTGCAATACCTTAAAAAATTGAGTAAGGAAATAATCTGCCGCGAGATTACCAGAAGTAACTTAACAAGTATCGTTCAATTTATCATAGCTTGGTTTAAATCTATCATTTGGTTCAAGTCATATTCAGTTGTTAAGTGACTCCAAAAAACTTGCCCACAACTTCACAACTAAGAAAAAAAAAGTTATCTACTGAGAAGGGTATTAGTTTTCTTTTCTTAGGGCTTTCCATTTAATCAAATGTAAATATTGATAATGAAAAGCCGGAGTTGTCATGAGAGACTCATCCTCATTAATTCACGATCTGAACGAAGCTATTTGAAGCAAACGGTCAGAAACGAGTTCCCGTGCTGACAGTGTAGCTTCAAAGCTCTTGTTAAGTAGAAAAAAATGTTAATGTATAATTCAACCTTTTACATTTAAAATTTTTGAAAACCTTGACCGTCTTCGATATTTATTATTCTCTTCCATCGAGTTTTTTTTCAAAACCGTATACTGTTTTGTAAAATTCTGCAACGCAACGAAGCTCAGTGCATCCGATCATGCAATTCCTTTCCACATTTTGTCATGTACATAATTGTGGCTCTCAACTGATCGCCGAAGTTTCCATTTTCACTGTTTTCATCGTCGGCCAGAATATCTTTTCTGAGCCGAATTGTCAGCTGGCGTAAGTAATGCAGACTGTTCCTAAAACCTGCGCCCAAAGACTGATTTTGAAAATGGCGCTACCGCTCGGCTGACGCGAACCCCAGCGGATCGATTTTATTACATCATTTGAATAAAGCTTCGATCGCAATGTTTGCACCTCGGTAGACGATTCTGCAAAACATGTTTTTGCTAACTTGCAATCTGCAATTTAACTTCTTCCTTGTTCTCATTGGGCCCCATTAGGCAGCCTGATAACGCGAATCGTTTACAGGGCTCGATAAGTGGGCACGTAGAAAGGACCTGGTTGCAAGGCCTGGGTAAATATCCAATTTTTAAGCCCCGGCAACATTTCCTGTTTAAAGGGCCCGAAAACAAGATCGGATTACAGGACCCGTTTACAGGACTCGGTTTCAGTGCTTGCTAAAACGGCCGATTTACAGGACCTTTTAACCGATTTGATTCAAATTGTTGGATTAACATAGCAAGCAATATTAAAGAACGGTCTCCTCGTACCAATATGTCAAAATGCGGACCGACACTTTCATGTCCTTTGTGACTGTTAAATCGGTTTACAAGAGAATGAAAAACGGTATGCGACCACATAAAACAGTTTTTTTTTTATTTCAGTACGACACATAAGAGTCAGATGTCGAAAGGACAGGTGAACAAGAGGCAATGATGTGACGACATTCGAAAATAATTGACAATCTATAAGGCCGAAAGTTTTCGGGACCTGAAGAAAACAAAAAATGAATCGCAAGTTGTTTGTCAAACGTTTATGCAGAGAGGTGTGCGGAAGATAAAGACTATATCAAAATAGTGCACTAAACCCTAGCCCCGACCGGCAGAAATGTGTAGCATCGCGTGAAAGATGTAGTGCGGCGGTTTTCAGCGGCCGTTCTTCGGATCTTCCTTGACCGGATCCGATCGGACGAGACGACAGTCTGATTTACCGTCGTGGGCGATTTGCGCATGCGCATGGGTCAGTAATGGCGGCCACCGAGTAACCTGTGTAGTGATGGTCATCATAAAAACATAATTCCCCCAGTTCCGCAAAATATTTTCATTCTCAATTTTTTATCTTTATTACAAATTACCGCTGGCTCTGTACACTTTTATAAACATTATAAATTACCTTGTACTGTAACAGTCCCAAACCTAAACAATAAACCATATCCGCAAAACTAATTCGCGTTTCCACGGTACGCCTTCGGACCCAATTGGGACTAGCGGCATGCCAAAGAAACTCCTGAATAAAGATAATCTGCAAATAAAAGTTGATACGAGGGCTGACAATAAAGTAAGGTTTCCAATTTTTGTTTTCATAGAAAATGACATTTATTTACAAAAAGCGCTACACTGTTGGAAAGGCCACGGTCTTGGCTACTTTTCTACATAATCGCCAGTTTCTTCCAACACCTTGCGCATCCGCACGATGAACTTGTCTACGCCGGCAGAATACCACTCTCCGTCCTCCTCGCGCAGCCAGGTGTTGACCTCTTTCTGAACCTCCGCGTCACTTTCAAACTTTTTTTTCCCTCAGAGATGTTTTTTTCAGGGTGGGGAACATGTGGTAGTCACTTGGGGCCACGTTGGGACTAAAGGGAGGGTGATCGATGATGTCCCAGCCAAATTTCTTGAGCAGGTCAAGGGAAACGTTGGCTACAACTTTGGTCGCACATTCCATGCGCCGCTTCATGTGGTCTTTGGTCAGCTGTTTCGGCACCCATCACGCAGAAACTTTGTGATACTGCAAGTTGTTCACAAGGATATGACGGATTGTTTCGCCGCTACACACTCCTCCAAGCTTCTCTTCCAAGTCCCTAATTGTCGCACGGCGGTTTTTGAGCATTTCTGCCACCACTAGGGCTTCAACAATTGCATCCGAGACTGACGGTTGGCCACTTCTCTCCTCGTCGTGAACATTAGTGCGCCCGGAATTGCACTCGCGGCTCCACTTACGCACGTTTTTTATGTCCATACACTTCTCCCCGTAAACTTCAACTAGTTGACGATGGATTACAATGGGTGTCGCCTTTTTTGCACTAAAAAAACGTATTACAGAACGCAATTCACACTTGGACGCTGACGCGAGGGGTACCTCCATCATTGACGGCTGCTCAGCCAAGACTGAGCGGTCGGGGAAGCCTCAGCCAGCAGCGAAGTGGTAGTGGGGGAACCAAGGAACAAGGCAGTGTTGCCTGATTTCGCCTAGCGCGTGATCGGGCGAAGTTGCAGCGTTGGAAACCTTTCTTTATTTTTTTTTATAATTTGAATGCAATTAACTGTTGACCCAAATGCCTTGCATCGATACGAATCAGTCGTTTTAATTTTGGCAGAATGGCAGAAGATTTACTTTGCATTGATTCCCGTTGTAAAATTTCCCACCTCTTGTGGGCCTATGGCCAATGTTTTTACGAATTACACTAGGTAAAAGTTTTCACAAGTTTGTGTTTTCCTAATCGTGTTGTTATTTGTTCATTTGTAGTTGATAAAAATGTTCCAATGCCAAGAAAAAAACTAGTAACAATATTAATTAATAATGAAAAACAGCAAAGGAGTTTTTTTATTAAAAATTGTTTGGAAAACGTTCAATTCAAATTGTTTGATATCGAAGCGTCAAAGTAGGATTTGTATCAATGGTTTAACTTTTAACCATGGTCCATTGAAAAAGTACGCGATACCAAACTCGAGCGGCTAAAATAGACAATCGCTTAATTTAAGCCGTGGTTAACATCAAACAACTTCGTATGCCATTCCACCTATTATTTCTAATGCACCATGAGCTGAATTCATCCAAACACTTTTTAATAATATGGTAGCCGGTGAAATTAGAACTGGTAAATTAATGTAAAGGTCGTCGGCGTACAATAGTTTGCAAGCATCAGGTAGGTAATTCAAAGTCATTTAAAAATAAAACGAAGAGCAAAGGCCCTAAAACGCTGCCGTGCGGGACACCAAAAGCGTTTGTGAATGTAGCAGAGTATGGCTTACCTATATTTACCTGTTTTGATCTTCTAGAAAGGAAGCTACTCAACCAGAGCACAATATCACTGTTAACACCATACATGGTAAATTTAGCCAGGTCAACTGGCAATCAAACAAAATGGTCAACGTTATCAAATGCCGCATTTAAATCTGTGTAAACGCAGTCTAGCTGTATGTTCTCTTCGAGACAGTAATAGCAATTATTAAGCAGGTTGACAAAATTAAAATCCAACGATCGGGTTAGGATAAATCCATGTCGATCCAGGGTGATGAACTGACCAAATCCATAGAACAAACTTTTACTGACTAGCCCTTCGAACAGTTTGCTGATTGCGCAGAGCATAGAGATGCCCCGGTAGTTAGCGATGTCTTTTTCATTAGCCTTTTCTACAAATGGAACATCTACGATGATTTCCAGATGAGTGGGAAGCTTCCTAACTGCAGAGATTTGTCAAACAATTTCATAATAAATGGAACGAGAGCCACTCTACAGCGAATTATGACTGTGCTGGGTATGTAGTCGGACCCAGCAGCAAAGGAAGGCTTCAACTATTTTATAGCCGCGTTGACCTCAGCTTCCGGTAGGGTTGGCAAAGTCGACAGAATCGTGATATGTCGACAGAATCGTGAAGACCCTTGATTGCACTGACAACTTCAGATGGAGATGTAACGTACGATCTGTAGAGCGAAGCAAAGTGATTACCGAACGCACCACATAAATTCTCGTTGCCAGAATATGAAACGCCGCAAAGATGCATCGTAGATGGTAGGTCATCGGCAGACCGTTTACGGTTGACGAAACTCCAGAAACTCTTCGAGTTGCTTTTCAGATTGCTTTGTGTCTTATTGAAGTAAGCTTTATACGCCTGCTTGTTATGCTATTTGAATTTGCGCGCAGCTTTGAAGTTCATCTACCGGTTTCGCTCAAAGTGATGCCGTCCGTATTTTCGGTGGTGCTTGGCTCTCCTTTTTTTGAAGCGCCGAAGAGAGTGGTTGTACCACGGTTGTGTCACCGGGGGGCGTCTGAGTGAAACCAGCTGATCGAACGAGTCAACAATCTGGCTGTTGAGCTGTTGAATATTTTCATTGATGTCTGAGCTTCACATCACGCTATCCCAGCCAACGGCAAGCAGAGCATAGTCCAACAAAATAAGCTGTTCTGAAGTTCCAACGACAATGCAACAGAATAGATGGGACAGAATTCAATTAAGTGTGAGCTAACTGTATGGAAAAGCTTGAGGTGAGAGCTGGATGATAAGCATCTAGCTGTGGTAATGGGTCGAGGCAAATATCAGTCACAGCCGGGCTTTGGCAAATTTTTTCTCGGCGAAAATTAGATCCATGATAGCACCCCGAGCGTTGCTGTCGGAATTCAGCTAATGTAGATAACAATAACTCATTTCATCCAAGAGCATCGAGCAAGAATTTGAAATATGAGACAGCATGCTTTCTATGCTCTGCACACCGTTCGGTAGGGTGCTCCAACGTAGATGAGGTTGTTTGAAGTCACCAAACACGAGCATTGCTTTGGAAGAATTTTATCTCATGGCTCGAAGGTTTGCACAAAACGAGTGGACCGTATGTGGATCATTCGCGAGATCAGGAGGAATATAAATACACCCTATACACAAAGCCGAAGAATAGGATCCCTCTCGGACCCATATGCATTCTATTCTGTTCGAGTTCCAAGTGCATTCAGATGAGTTGAACTTCGGAGAAATTGCAGTTAGAAAACCTCCTCCTCTTGTCTTAGAGCTGTTAGCTGGTGAGCGATCAGTACGGTAAACATTTCAACGACCACAATCATAAAACATCGACGAAGGAATTGGGCCATCGAGCCATGTTTTGGTTTAAATGCTAACGTCATGATCGCAGTCGTAGCAGTTTGCGAAGAACTCGGATTTATTTGTTTATTAAAACACCAATCTCATGTGTTGTAACTACATCAACTACCGGGGCTGCTGTTGCCATCGTGCCTGGACGGAGCGATAAACATGCTTCGTACGCTGTTTGCGCGACCGGAGATCATTGCGAACTCACTCGTCCAAAGATTAAGAAGGATGCCTTCGCCCGATGCAACACGACCCGCGACGCTGGTGGATTTCGGAGTAGCTGTCCTGAACATGTGTGCTACCGTAAAGGCGTGCGGCTTATGGGAGTACCAGTGCAACGCAACACTGCTCCATGAGATCGTAGAAAAGCTGCCACCGAGCGAACGATTGCGCTGGAACGATCACCGTCTGGACCTGCCAGCAGTCACGCTCATGGACCTTGAGCACTGGTTGGATCGACTTGTACGGGCGGCAAGCTTATCGGTTCCGCTTTACGACACAACACAAACCGAACAAAGTCAGCGCGGTCAGGTAAGCCGAAATTTCACACACATCACTACACTTCCCTCAGAAACACCGGCACTGCAGACACACAATCCTGCGCCACCAAAAGGAAAAAGACGGTGCGACGCATGCAACGGGACAAATCACAAACTTGCGGATTGTGAAAGGTTTTGCCAACTGGAGGTTGAAAGTCGCTGGGTGATAGTGAAAGACGGCAAACTATGTAGACGATGTTTGGGTCGGCACCCGGGTCAGTGCCGTTCTAGTACCTTCTGCGGCAAGGACGGATGCAGATCAAGTCATCATGAACTGCTGCATGACGAGGCAACCGAACCCGCACTCATCCGGACGCTGGTTAACTGCAACACGCACACAGCGGATTGCGAGGAAGTCCTGTTTCGCTACGCTCCGGTAGTGGTGCACGGGCCGAATGGGTCGATCGAAACGTACGCCTTTTTCGACGATGGATCGTCATCAGCCTTTGTGGAGCAGGGGCTGGTGGACGAATTGGGCATCGTAGGTACGCCGGATCCTCTTCGCCTTCGTTGGACCGGGGAGACAACGCGGGTAGAAAGGGAGTCAGTTCGACTCTCGCTACGTTTGTCCGGCCTAGGGGAACAAAGTCAGTCATGTGTACTTGAAACGGTACACACTGTGCGCAATTTGGCACTGCCCGAACAGACCCTCCTGGTGCCGACACTGGTCAAGCGCTTTTCTTATCTGCATGGGCTTCCTTTGAGGTCATATGAGAAGGTGAAGCCAAGGATCCTCATCGGAATTGACAACTGTTTCGTAAGACAGCCGCTTTGCAGCGTTGAGGGCAAGGAAAACGAGCCAGTTGCAACAAAATCACGTCTCGGCTGGACAGTGTTCGGTCCTCGCACGGGGAGACGCGTCCAAGCCAGCATCTACTGTGGCTACCACATCTGTTCCGGTGACAACATTCCAGATTCAGCATCGTGGAAGTACAACAACGTAGAGCGCGTGAATCTTCAACGGCAGGTGAAGGCGGCTAGGGAAGACAGCTTCGATGACACCACAGCTCCAACGGTGAGAACTGTCCCATTACACACAGATCCACCAGCAACGCCCGTGTTGGCAGCATCAGCACCGTCGTCGATGCCGGAATCCTCCAAATTACTGAAAACGAGTCATTCGGTTAAAACGTTGGATACTACAGTTGCCTGCGGTCCCAGAGCTGACACCGCGTGCCAACGGACACTTAAAAAATCATCCAGCCCCGATGCCCAAAACGATCCGGCTCTGGCGGCGTTAGCGAGTTTACCTGTGGCTCGTGGTGGCGGAACGATTGCGGACGGCAGAGGAATTGCTGTACGTACGGACAGCTCGGACGTCGCAACAAAGAAGGCGAGGTTAGCTTCTTTGTCGATGCCAATCGTGCGAAGAAGGAAGATACAGACTGACCCAGTGAAGAGACGGCGCGTTAAAGAGAGCGAAGGCATTACGGGGAGACCCATTCCAATTTCCACGAGATATTGTAACCCTAAAATTATAAGTAAAAGTAAATTTCGCTCCCATAAACAAAAACACTCACCCGCTACGGTAGCAAAACAAACACGAGGTCCTTACGACGGCCAAAGGAAAATAAGCCGATCAATTGATCGATTATTTGGGGAGACAATGTCAGAAATGACAGGGCCGTATGGGGACACCTGCGTGGGAGTGTTTGTGGGGACGTGTCATACGCCTCCGGGGGCAAAGGATCGTTACCAAAAGAGGGCGCTAGTGAGGATTTATATAAAAAGCAGCGCCGAAGAAATATGCGCCAGTCGCAATAGTGAGAAGGAGAAAATAAATTAATATTTTGACTGATCAGTGGATCACGTCCAAAAGCATTTACAAATCTTCTTCTTTCGGTGACTCTACCGGTTGTAGTTACAACATCATGATTAGACTTGCGATTAAAGTGATTAGCATCTATTTGACTTTTTTCTCGTTCCTAGAGTTGTTTTCCGCATTCGATGTTATATTATATTATATATTTATAATATATTATATTATAATTATATTTATATGTTAAATTATATTACAAATTAAAGTGAGAGTACTTCAAAATTACTTTATGCAACTGAAAACGTGGCTAGGAACTGGGTTGCTTTGTTAATTTGAAGGATTTTTGACGTGAGGCTATCTTTATGGGACACTCCATTTTTTAATATTTTTAAAAGAATGTTATAATTTAATTTTTTTTCTGATAAAAAATAGGTGAAAATCATTACTTTTCGATTAAGAAACATGTTCCTGTCGTTGATTATAGCTTATGATAATTTAAAATAGCATATGAGTGAAAAAACTGTTCGAGGCTAACATTTCGGGGCGCAGTGTATGATGTGTCTATGGAAGTTGTTTAATAAACAAATCTTCCGCGCAAGATATTTTATTGTAAAATATGAATAGGGAAGCCGATATTTCAGAGGAACTATTCAAAAGAATAAACATTTTAAACAATGGAGTGGATTAAAAAGCTTTCATAAGAAAGAACTAAAATAAATACCGGTTATGTCGCCAATGCATCATGCGATGGCCAAACGAGTGTTTAGAGAAAATTTGCCATTTCAACACTTAAGTTACTATGGATAGGACTAGTTATCGAGCATCTTTTTCATATAAATAAGCTGATCGAAAAACACCTGAGGGTAGAATCCCAAATGAAGCCCCCCCAGCCGAAATCGCTGTTGTGGCTACACCATTTGTGAGCGGATGCACCGTAAAGGTATGCAATTGGTGAACCGTGCCGTTGTGTGAACCGTTTGAATTGAATTCTCGTTAAATTAAAGATGATGATTTCTGGAAAGGATGTACAACATAAACTCCCTCATGCATCACTTACATGAGTCTATCAAAATTCGGCTACGCCATCAACCTAGGGGTGCCCTTATTTCACAAATTTATAACAAACACTCTTTTTCGGTAGACCTAGCGCAGTCCGCTCGCTGCGCTCGCTGCGGGCGCGCCGCCGTTTCAAACTTATTTCTTCAGTCCATCTCATTGGTTTATGATCTCCATCTTGCTCAGTTTTACCGATTAGTTCAAGTCATTACAGTTTCTAACGGAAATTCAACGGTTCAAATATTCAAACTGAATTGATGTGCCACCTATAGCATACTTTCAGGCGCACATGTGGAAAAAATGACGACGAAGCGGGTACGGGGGGGCTTCATTTGGGATTATACACACCTGAATTTCTTTTTAAACAGAGTTGGTGGGTTACGTGGTTTTACCAAATTGGGTATTCCAAGTCTTCTACGAACCGAACCATATCCGGTTGTAAGCTTAAGCCAGAGGATAAGACTGGTTTAAGTGTAACATTTGAAAGATGCGCCATTTTTGAGGAAAGCACCATTGCTGAAAGATCGAACACTTTTTTTGTTGATAGTGTCAACTCAATTCATCAAAGTATTCCTTCCGTGGCTGAACCTTTGGCATTGAGAAAAAATAGTAACCCAAGGTTCGAAACAATATCGATTGTAAAGCTCAAATCGATTTGTTTTAGCTTAGAGAACAAGGCTGGAATTAGCAAAGTGAATGCTTAGGTACTGCGTGACTGTTTCCATGTAGTTGGGGGGGTCCTTCTTTCACTGATCAACCAATCATTGGAAGATGATGATGAGTCCCACCTCTTACCCCAACACAGGTTTGAGAATGGCGGAGTTATCATAAGATATTTGTAAGCAATATCCAAGGCAAATCACGAAGTGGTGGGATCAAAGTGACCCTTCACGAAAAAGACCAGTCAGCTCTCTTTTCCTTGCGTACAGCGGTTAGCACAACTTCCATAAGACAGGAGTCGTGGAACCGCTCTCCGGAGTGCACGGCCAAAAAATGCTCTCTCCTATTCGTGTAGCCGGTATCTCCCTTATCCAACATATGGAGGGGAGTTACCACTTTCCAGGATTGGCAAATTAAGCAAACCTTATCCGTGAAACAGTTGGTCACGTCGAAAATATCATCAATGGATGAATTCGAGGCGCCTGCTACGTGATTGCACAAGAGCGACTGATGCAGTTCCTACAGAAAGATCAACTTCAAATTTCCACTTTTACGCGCGCGTGTCTCAAAGATATGTTGTTCCATTTTTTTTTTATTTACATTTAAATTTGCAAAACAAAAATCTCATCATCATCATCTGTGAGATCGTGATGACAAGTGCGATGCTTACAAACATTAAATTTTCACAATAGACAACTACGAGACATTGCACATTCTACTGGGTGCTACTTAACAACCTGCTTAACGTACACGGCACACAAGCGCTTGAACTCGCGAACGTTTGCAGCCTCGGCAATCTCTCTAGGCATGCTGTTATACCATTGTATACCTTTACAAAACAAAGAATTTCTGGCAAATACTGTTGAAAAGTTCGACGTTCTAGGATCATGAGCCCTTCGAGTGTTGTACCGGTGAACGTCAGAACCCCTAACTACTCTTCCTCCAAGGTACCCCGGTAACAAGCCCCTCAGGAGTTTGAATATTAGTATCATAGTCTGATACACTATCCGCTGCTCTACCGACATCCATTGCAGGACATCCAGCATAACAGCAGACGGCGTGTACCGACTACAACACAACACTAACCTCATTACCCTATTTTGCACTTTTTGCAACCTTTTGAGCTGTGTCCGATTGCCGAGGAACAATATTGATGGACAAAAATCAAAATGTGGTGAGATAATGGATTTGTAGAGGTGAACTTTCCCAAAAAAATTTAGGTTGTTCCCCAGTCTACTTATCACCCCACACTTCTTTGCCACCTTAGCGATGACCCCATCAATATGTGCACTGAATGTAAGTCCGTCGTCAAGAATGACTCCCAAATATTTCACCTGGGAGACTCGGTCAATTGGTTCCGTGTTGATGGCAATGGAAAGCTGGCCGATCCACTCCCTCCTCGACATCACCATGTAGTGTGTTTTACTAATGTTTAATGCGAGTTTCTTGTATTTCAACCAGCCATCCAGAGCCACCAAGTCTGCATTTAAAAGGGACTCTGCCTGTTTCACGTCCTTTCGCGATATAAATATTACTGTGTCATCAGCAAAAAGATTTTTCTCGCAGGAACGTAAGACCTGCTTCATGTCATTTATATACATGATAAACAAAATTGGTCCAAGAACACTTCCTTGTGGAACCCCAAGGGTGTTTTCAATGGGATCTGAAACAGATTTTTTGAAAATTGTCCTCTGGGTTCTACCTGTCAGATAATCGCTGAACCAACTGAGTTCCTTCCCCTCAATACCGAATCGTCGAAGTGTTGTGAGCAACAAGGGTCTCGATATTGTTTCAAATGCCCGCTTTAGATCCAAGAAAACTGCAAGCACCGGCTGTCCACTGTCCATCAACCGCTTCCACTTTGCAAGCACCAGGTTAAGTTCGGTTTCACAGGAATGTCTTTCCCGATATCCCGACTGCTTCCGGGCGAGCAGGCCGTTCTGATCCAGGTATTGAACCAATTGGTCTTCGATCACAACTTCCAGGACCGTCTCGACAGTGTGAAGCATGTTGATGGGGCGGAACTCTTCCGCCTTGATAGCTCCAGTCAGCTTTGGAATAGGTACAATCAATGACTCCTTCCATGTATCCGGAAAAACAACCCTCTCCATCGATTGGTTAATCAAGTCCAGGAGCGTCTCCCCAGCCACATGGAAGCACTCCTGCAATGTTTTTGCATTTACATTTCCTATTCCTGCCGTATTGGTAAGGTCAAAACATATCTGCCCTGGCATGCTCATGTCTATTGGTTGAAAAGAAAATCTATGCCTGGGAGCATCAACTTGTCTCAGGTCTACTGGTTCGTCTACCGTCGGAATGTTGCTGTTCACAAGCGTGACGCTATTCACAAGAAAGTTGTTGAACCTTCCTGCGATCACCGCTTCATCGGACTCGAAACAGTTATCGAATTTCACGTAGGAAGCAGTATTCTTGTCGGGTTTCATCATGCTTTTAAGAAGTTTCCGAAGTTCCCTACTATTACGTTTGGATGTTCCCTTCCAGAGCCTACGTATACCATCTGCCAGAGTATCAAGTCTCCACGGTCCTTTCATAATCTAAACTATTGACAGCACTCTGTAGTGTATCTCTTCTTCTTCTCTATATGTATAAAAATGTATGTTTTTATGTTCGTGATGCTAAAACTCTAAATCGGCTGGATCAATCATGATGAAGTCTTCGTATGATTTGTTCCTTTTTACCCAAGGAATGTTACGGAAATTTAAAATTCCTAAGAAAAAGCCGAAAAATGACAAAATTCGGTGAAAACGGTTTTTTCCCATGTAAAAAAAAATCAGTCTTTTACGAAAACACAAAACGGCCGAACTTATTCCAACGAAATCTTTTGCCGATTTCTTCCTATTGGTCCTTTAAAGGTTTTAGAAAAATGAACAGAGTGAAAATTTTAAAGAACAAGCTTTAAATTCAGAAAATTCGAAAAAAGGCTTTTTTCATTAAAATAGTGTGCAAATTAATAATTATGAAATACGAATCTTATCTTACATACATTACCTATGTTAAAGACAATCTTTAACGGCCTCTACGTGGAGCGAGAATATAAAATGTCCAGCTTTTCTTGCCTTTGTGAAAACACCTTTTTATTGTAATCGCAATAGCCAAAAAATTGTCTGGCTTTCTCGCTTACGTTTTTACTAAGAGGACGAAGGCGCATCCTTCGATCCTTTTTATATATTTCCAAAACATCGCCATCGCGGCGACGTTTCCGTTCTGACAGCTTCGTTGGACCGATACATTACAGCGGTTCCAACATTCTCCCTCCTAGTGTGGCGACGGCTTACCTTTTGTTAACGTATGAAACAGGTGCTCGTGTCTACACGCAGCTTAATCGCCTGTCATAGAGCTCTGTCATCTGTCACCGTTGTCGCACTTAACCTAGCTGTCGAACTTGCTGTTGTGATACGCATCAAACCGCGTGTGTTTTTTCAACTTAAGTATCAGCTACCTCACAGGTAAGTTTACTAGTTACTACCTACATCTAACACTGCAATTTTACTTGCAGGTCTTACGTACACGCCCCCTTACCGCATCTGCAGCCGCCAGTGCTTGCCGTCGGTCACAAGTAGAGTTGCAACAGCAGCGATAAGTAGCTTGAAGCCTGTGCAATGGGTCACAACCTTCATTGCGCCGAAACGATCCTCCACGCCCAATTCCGCTTGCATGTGGAGTGGGTCGTCAAAGAGCAACAACAGCAGCAACCCGTCTTTGACACCCGCTACAAACTCACCGTCACGCTGCGCACGCATCATTGATAGTGACCCCGGGTATGCCTGCTTCAGGAACCGGCCGATAACGTTGGAGCACCTGGGTTTGCTCGCTTGCGTGAACGAGATCGCCGTCTTCGACTTTTCGCTGCCCAAGAACGCATCCATTCGCTTGTACTGCATGCCGTGTTGTTTCAGCGACCGAAATGTGATATGGTCAATCCCGATCGTGATGATCTGCCCTTCCTCGATCGGATGGAACACCGCCGCCAACGAGTTATCGATCAAGCACCGCGTCTCGGTGATCTTTCGTTCCCTCTCCGCTGTCTGTTCGTCCCAAGAAGAGATGATCTTGTCCGGCAAGTTGTCGATCGCAGCCCGAACGTTCCCGCTGTCCGAGCAACTAAACGACAAGCAGTTGATCGTCCTGGTAAACTCCCCGCAACCGATCTGGATGAGCATGACGTGCGACACCGAGTTCGAGACGAGAATGTGAGGTAGAGAGTCGTGGCGTTCGGTGTCACCGTATTGGCCGTTCGCTTCCAGCAGCTTGACATCGTACGTCCGCCCCAGGTCGGCAGCGCTCGCGATCGGCCGGGCGTTGATGCTCATATCGTCGTTTGTGATGCACACATTATGATTTTTGCGTTGACCGTTTGGATGTGTATTACCCTGGCGACTCGAATGTCCGCTTAGAACGAGCAGCTTCAACATCCGTCTCGCTCGGAAGCGTCGCTGGACCCAGATGGTCACTTCGATCAGCCGCGCCAAATTCCGATCAACCATCGTCGTTTCCTGGGAGCATGATGACATCGTGCTCTCGTCAGTTTCGTTTTTTTTCGAAACCTCCAAAGTGCCTGTGGTTTCCAGAGTGTGTGTCGTGTCGAAACGGTGTGCGGTTCGAAGCTTCGTGGAATCGTACTCCGTTGGTGCCGTTTCATTCCCCGGTCTGCGCGTCGCCGAAAATTCTGTCGGTGTCCTTTGCCAACCAACCACTTTGTTTTGGTTCGGAACCGTGGTGCAGCATAATTGTGTAGAAGTATTTGGTGCGCGTGTGGTAGTGTTGATGGCATAAAATGGTGTCGGGAGAGTCTGCGGTGGTTGACCCCATGCGAGGCAAATGTTTTTTCCCCCGTCAACTCCCGTGCCGTACTCCTTCGCGTGGCCAAACATCCAAGGTTGATGACCTCTCGTCGGGTCATCTACTGCCTCACCTTGTCCGAGTGTTAGCGCCATGGTCCGGAACCATTCGCGATATTCTTGTTCGCGCGTCCCCCGATGATCAAACCCGGCCGGCCGGGTTTCCTTGCTCGCATCGAACTCGGCTACGATTTCTAATCGGGTCGCACCGGGATGATCATGCGCCGCAACGGGCACTTCGGTTGGGTTAGGTGCATAATGTGCCCTCGTCCTTTCATCCTCCGCTCTTCTCGCGTCGGCAATTTGCAGATCCAGCATCGCCAAATCAAGGAGCATTTTCCGTCTCCTTTCTTCTATACGAGCCATTCGACTCGTCTCACTGCGCGTCGTTGCTTCGGCGGACGTGTCGCTTGACGACAATGCGAAGGATGTTGATGAAACTTGCCAACTGGGCCCCGAACTCGCAGGTTTCGCATCACGCAACGTAATGCACCCGGCGTTGCCCTTTGGAGGCATTACTCCTTCCGCAGCCGAATAAGATGGTCCCGGGCCGAACGGTTTGCTGTGGACGCCATCGCGTTCTGTCGTTGGGCTCCTCGCGGGTGAAACAAAGTAACACCTCACTACATCACTTATTCCCTGCACCGGAGTATTAATGTTCATCTTCACTCCGCTGTACTCGCGAACTAAACGTCGGCTTACTTATAACGCACGCTATCACGAAAAAATGAGTCGTCGATAAGCAGATTTCTACGCGCACGTTCCCGTTTCACGAACGAATTTACGGCGCGAAAGCTCCGACAGAAACTCACGGAATGTTAGTTCCAAACTAATTTTTTGGAATGTTAAAGACAATCTTTAACGGCCTCTACGTGGAGCGAGAATATAAAATGTCCAGCTTTTCTTGCCTTTGTGAAAACACCTTTTTATTGTAATCGCAATAGCCAAAAAATTGTCTGGCTTTCTCGCTTACGTTTTTACTAAGAGGACGAAGGCGCATCCTTCGATCCTTTTTATATATTTCCAAAACATCGCCATCGCGGCGACGTTTCCGTTCTGACAGCTTCGTTGGACCGATACATTACAGCGGTTCCAACAACCTACATCACTGAAAAAATCCAGCTTAACCACGTCCACCACATCCACCACTTCCACAAAAAATCTACTTTTTTTTAAATTATTTTTCGGTTTCCGCACTGAAAATAAAAAACATGGCCAATATCGATCAAATTCAAATTATCAAGCAAATTCAGATTTAAAATGTTAAGAGTAGGTGGCCTTGCAGTCACACATAGGCAGGCAAATATTTGAGATGACTGATCCTGGTTTGCTGGTCCACCATACCGCATTTTATTTATAATTATTACTTGATTGAGCGATGCTTCGGCAGCTGTTCAGTGACACTCAGCCAGCTTACCCATTCCCTTTGCATGACACGCGCACGGAAAGGAATATATTGCTTCTTCGGATGTGGCAATACGTAAAAACCATACGATTGACTATGAATATGCGAGTGCACTTGCAATAGCATAGAACATTCTGGTTGGTATTTCCAGTGGATTCATATAAATTCCCACTACCATTTGCCAATTCACTTCAACTAAAGAGGATCTCATAACTAATGTGTATCCAAATTTGCTCACTAAATATAAATGCTCTATAAAAAAAAACGAAATTATGCTAACTACGATTGGTTGAGCTCACGTGCTATATTAGCTGCGAAAACTATAGATGTAAATTACCTCAACTGAACAGATCTAAACCAAATTCCGGGAGATTTTGGATCATACAAATCAATCGACCGTGTGGAAATTGAACACGAAGCCGTGAATTAACTAGTGAAATTTCTGAATTCTTTGGATTTGCATGGTATGCCGCCGCATCTTTTGCGATTTACAGTAGGGAGTGTAATTATTATGATTCAAAACCTTCAAGCTCCTAAACGTTTTAATGGAACACGATTGATTGTGACGCTGCTTATGGACAATGTCACAGAGGCAAGAATTTTGAAATGAGGTTATTAGGGGACCGAATGTTTAGCTCCTAGAAATCCCTTGAGATCGAACGAAATTGTATGGTTTACGGTGAAAATAGATGTTTTCCAGAAGAAAAATCATGTTTCGATCATAGTTGATTCAAATATGTAGAAAATTGTGTCCATAAGACTCATAAATTACACCTATTTGGTATTGACAGTACTAAGTGCACCAATTTAGGTACAGTTACCCTACTCAATTTCAAATTTTAAAACATAAAAAACTGCATAATTGGTGGACAGCGTGAAGTTCGTCGGATGAGCTTGTCCTTCAATAGATTTGCAGCTTCATGGAAATTTGTAGTTTCCCTCTGTAGTAGACCCAATGTGATCGCCTGACAAAGACCCTCTTTAGAGTGCCACTTCCAGCAATCAACTTGTTTTTGAACTGTCTTGAAACGTTCATCATTCAAGTTTAAAAGCAAAGTTTCATGATCAGATATTTTTGCACAAGCATCTGTTACCACGCTTATTGAGTCTGTGTTGCAGTACACATGGTCAATCAATTTCCTGCTATTATCCGTAATACGAGTAGCTGCACTAACCTTCTGCCTCAGGCACACCGAGTCAATAAGTTTCTTCATTTTTTCGGACCTCGCATCATTGAACCAATCAATGTTGAAGTCACCAACCACGACATTACGCTTGCCAAAATCTAGAAATCTGTCTAACCAGTCCTCCAGAATTTCGACAAATCGTGCGTCACTTGAACTAGGTGAGTGATACAGAACGCCATAGTTTGCAGCCGCCATGCCTCGAGTCACAGTGAACCCCAAAAACCAGTTGCCTTCCAGTGATTCGTTTAGAATCACCTTCAAAACAACCGAGTTCCCAGCATAAACTGCAACCTCTCCTGTTTATCGTGAGTGGGACAAACAGGACACGGCCCTGTACCCCGGTATACCAAACTGATCAAATGCTTCACACTCCGTTGTATGCGTCTCAGATAGAAGGACCAAAGCGGGTTGCATCCTTTCTACAGAGTCGCGTAGCAGAACAAAGCTTGACGATAGGCCAGCGACATTGCAATACATGATTTCATATCGCTGTCCTATCCTCAGCAATCTCTGCTATTGGGAATGCTTAGCAATCTTCGACGCCTGTTTTTTGTATATGAGGCACACGCCACTAAAAGCGGTATGTTCCGCGCTCCCCCTAGAACCCGCAGACACGCAGTTCACACATTTAAAGGCCGCCGACTTACATTCCGACGTCCTGTGTGCACCACTGCACCTAGAGCAGGCTTCCTCCTTATTGCACCCGGTGCTCTTGTGCCCAAACTGCCCGCACCGGAAACACCGCAATACATGAACAGAAGTGCTTATCGCACTACTGTCAAAACCTATAATAATGTGTTGTGTTCTCGATATATTTCGTCCGTTCTCCTTGACGTTCCAATTCGAAGGGACCGATCTTCCTGATCTCTAGAGACAGGTGCTGACGGAGAGTAGACGTCATATACTCGGGTCACACCTGACACTACCCGTTATACCAGCTATAACTCTATTTTGACCTTTTTGAGGTCCTCTAGACATTGTGCCGATTCCCTGTCCACATTGATCACGAAATTGTACTTCTGGTACTTGTAGAACCAACGTTCGTACATTCCAACAAGCTGAAGTGTCACGAACGGGATCCCTGCATTCTGTTCCTTAAGAAGTGCAATCACGTCCTCGTCGGAGTACTTTTCCGTCTTTCCCATTATCCTTACTCTAGATAACGGCAAACGAAAGGAATAAGCATCCCCAAGTTTGTTCTGCACTTCCTTCCTAACCTCATCCAACGTGACTGCAGGACACTGCACAAAAACCTGATCTTTCCTAACATTGCGGAAGTCCGACACCTGCTGCTTCCTCAGATTCAACCGGGCGCGTAGTTCGACTCTTTTCTTGTCGCAAGATTGATCCACCTTCGGTACTACACTGCGTCCCAAAATGATAGCCTCACCTAGTTTTTTCTGTACAGGGCAAATACCGAACATACAATTTTTTTCAAAAAAAAACACAAATATTTGTATGTATACAATGACTACTTTGCATAAATATTGTTGAAGAAAACGAATTAACAATCCCTTTTGTTCCAAGAAACTAACATCAGTGGTGACCCAAAATGATAGCCTCACTCAAAATTTTGATTTAAATACCAACAACTATAGCACAAATGGATTCAAAACCCATGATAAAATAATCAGTGGGTCCCTCATAACGATTTGTTGCTTTGAAAATTCGTGATGGCATGCTCTCCGATAATTTTTTTTACGTATTTAGTGATAAGCTACGCCAAGCAGTTGCGATAACAAGTTTTAGCTCCTATATGGTCTCGTATAGTATCCCATCTTCATAAATATGTTGAACTAGCCTTCCACAAACATTTTCTAATCTTTAAAGGTCTGGGAAAACGGCTGGCTAAGACATTGATTCGATACTCGATCGTGCATGGTGAGTTCTTGTTGTCTTGGTTGTGTGCTTGGCAGCATTTTTTTGCTCAAAAATGAGCTGTTGAGTGTTGTGATTTTCCAAATAAGGCTTTAAATGATTGTCCAGGATGTCGATAAACATATCGCTGTTCATACGTGTAGGTAGAATGGCCAATTCACTTCTACTAAGATCACTGAACGCAGCCCAAATCATGACTGATTCACCTTCAAAATTGCGACGGTAGAAAAATCGTGCTATCGTCTCAAATCTAGCCAGTAATGGATATAACCATCCGATTCATCAATACTAAACTTTTTGTAGTTATTATAATTCACCTAACACAAATTTATAATTTAAAATCTGAACAAGACTGCAAACAGACAACTTACGTTTCTCCACTCATTTTTGCATGTCATATGTGCTGTAGCAAACTCCAATCTAGCGACTTTTTGGTGAAGTTTGAGGGCAGAAACTTTCTTCATGGACTCTCTTACAATATCAAAACATGAATTCAAAGCTCGCAACACAGCATTTGTGTGCACATTCAACCAGAAATCGTTTTTTGTCCTACGGCAACCTTTGGTTGCATTGAAAGCAACTTAACAAATCCTCCAATTATCACGCGAGGAAAGATTTTGAAGACGAGCAGGAGACTTCTGAAGCCCATATTAACTGGAATATTGTACATAATCGTTAATGACGTTTGTGAATCTATTTATTAGCACACCAATCTCATCATTTGACTTGCCATTAAAGCGATTAGCATCAATTTGACTTTTTTTCTCGTTCCTAGAGTTGTTTTCTGTTTCCATTGTTTAAGTTAATTTACAAATTAGAATAAGAGAACTTAAAAATTGCTTTTGGCAACTAATAACGAGGCTAGGAACTGGGTTGCTTTGTTAATTTGAATGATTTTTGAAGTGAGGCTATCATTATGGGACACTCCGTTTTTTAAATTTTTTTAAAAAATGTTGTCATTAAATTTTTTTTCTGATAAATTAGAAGTGAAACACATTTCTTTTAGATTAAGGAATATGTTTCTGTCGGTTGGTTTAACTGACGATCATTTGAAATAGCATATGAGTGAAAAAACTGAGTTAGGCTATTATTTTGGGACGCAGTGTATTACCAAGGACTTGGAGAGCTTTTGATCCACTATTTTCGCCACGTCCTTTTAAAAAATTTTGGGCCCAGAGCCAGCCCCCTCCTCAGCACTCTTGGTTGCTACGGGCTTGGTGACAGCTCTTCCTATGTCCAAATTGCTAATAATATTTAGAACGTTAT